>NC_090407.1:17066611-17294111 GCF_036365525.1 Heterodontus francisci | reverse complement strand
TACAGCACTGAAACAGGCCCTTCGGCCCATCAGGGTCTGTACCAATCATCAACCACCCATTTATACTAATCCTACATTAATCCCATAATCCCTACCACATCCCCACCTTCCCTCAATTCTCCGACCACCTACCTACACTAGGGGCAATTTACAATGGCCAATTTACCTAACAACCTACATGTCTTTGGCTGTGGGAGGAAACAGGAGCACCCGGCGGAAACCCACGCGGTCACGGAGAATTCCACACACGCAGTACCCGGAACTGAACCCGGGTCGCTGGAGCTGTGAGGCTTCGGTGCTAACCACTGTGCTGCCTATGGCTTGGCTCCACTGTTTGTAATGTTAACTTTTTTTAAATGCTGAATTTTTTTTTTTACGTTTCAGTCCAAAAAGAATTATTTCAGTTTTCTTTTAAGGTTCCAATCAATTCCCAGCTTCTAACCCTAGCCCATGTGCAACAATATAAATGAAATGAATCAGGAAAGTCAATACACTGATGGATATTCAGTACTGTCTGTCATAACACTGTCATTTCCAATTCAATCATTTAGCTTATATACATGTCAAAAATCACAGGTTTCTAGGAATCAAACCTACCTAGGGTGAGAATGACTGTGTCCCTTCCCAATAGCAGCTTCAACACCCCACACCTCCCCTTTTTCTATGTTTTAATGCACAACCTGTTCCATTACTACTCTCTTTCTCTCCCTTAAGAGTGCAAACAGCTGCTGTCTCGTATGGCTTAGCTCCACTGTTTGTTTCTAGTTTTAATACAAATTGTATGCAATGTCAGCTTTCCAATATCTCAATTTCCATGACACTGGGACATTCCCCTGTACAGTGTGTCTGCAAAGTGGACAAACTCCGTTCTCTAGCCACCAACTCCGTTATTATTATAGGGTTGTAATAGTAGGTGATTTTCACTTCCCTAATATTGACTGGGACTGCCTTAGTGCTAAGGGATCAGATGGGGAAGAATTTGTTAAGAGTGTCCAGGATAGTTTTCTGAAGCAGTATGTGGATGGCCCTACTAGAGAAGGGGCTACACTCGACCTCCTCTTAGGAAATGAGGATGGGCAGATGGTTGATGTGTCAGTGGGGGAGCACTTTGGGACCAGTGACCATAACTCTATTAGCTTCAAGATAGTTATGCAAAAGGATAGGACTGGTCATCAGGTTGAAGTCCTAAATTGGGGGAAGGCTCATTTCGATGGCATCAGACAGGAACTCTCAAAAGTTGAATGGGAGAGGCTGTTTACAGGTAAAGGGACGTCTGGCAAGTGGGAGGCTTTTAAAAGTGAGATAGGAAGCGTTCAGGTCTGGCATGTTCCGGTTCGATGGAAGGGCAAGGCTGGCAAGTTTAGGGAACCTTGGTTGACGAGGGATATTGAGGGTCTGGTCAGGACAAAGAAGGAGGCATATGTCAGGTATAGGCAGCTGGGATCGAGCGAGTCCCTCGAGGAGTATAGGGGATGCAGTACTACACTTAAGAAGGAAATTAGGAGGGCAAAAAGGGGCCATGAGATTTCCCTGGCGGATAAGATAAAGGAGAATCCTAAAAGATTCTATAAGTATATTAAGAGTAAAAGGGTAGCTAGGGAGAGAGTAGGTCCCTTTAAGGATCAGTGTGGCAATCTATGTGTGGAGCCACGGGAAATGAGCGAGGTCTTCAATGAATATTTCTCGTCCGTATTTACCGTGGAGAAGGTCATGGAAGCTAGTGAGTTCAAGGGAGGGAACACTGATATCCTGGAGCATATCAACATTACAAAGGAGGTTTTGAAACGCATTAAGGTGGATAAATCCCCAGGGCCCGACAGGTGTATCCTAGGATGCTATGGGAAGCAAGGGAGGAGATTGCTGGGGCCCTGGCAGAGATTTTTGTATCATCGTTAGCCACGGGTGAGGTACCGGAAGACTGGAGGATAGCTAATGCTGTGCCTTTATTTAAGAAGGGCAGCAGGGATAAGCCAGGGAACTACAGGCCATTGAGCCTTACATCAGTGGTGGGAAAGTTATTGGAAGGGATTCTGAGAGACAGGATTTATATGCATCTGGAAAGGCATGGTCTGATTAGGGATAATCAGCATGGCTTTGTGTGTGGGAAATTATGTCTCACGAATTTGATTGAGTTTTTCGAGGAGGTGACCAAGAGGATTGACGTGGGCAGGGCGATAGACGTTGTCTACATGGACTTTAGCAAGGCCTTTGACAAGGTCCCGCATGGTAGGCTGGTCCAGAAGGTTCGAACACATGGGAACCAGGGTGAGCTAGCAAATTGGATACAAAATTGGCTTGGTGATAGGAGGCACAGGGTGGTAGTGGAGGGTTGTTTTTCATATTGGAGGCCGGTGACCAGTGGTGTGTCGCAGGGATCAGTGCTGGGCCCTCTGTTGTTTGTCACATATATTAATGACTTGGATGTGAATGTAAGGGGCATGATTAGTAAGTTTGCAGATGACACCAAAATTGGTGGTATAGTGGACAGTGAAGAAGGTTGTCTCAGGTTGCAACAGGATATAGATCAACTGGGAAAGTGGGCAAGGGATTGGCAAATGGAATTTAATGCAGACAAGTGTGAAGTGATGCATTTTGGGAAGTTAAACCAGGGCAGGACATATACAGTGAATGGCAGGGCCCTGGGGAGTGTTGTTGAGCAGAGAGACCTTGGGGTGCAAGTACATAGTTCCCTGAAATTGGCAAAACAGGTAAACAGGGTGGTGAAGAAGGCATATGGCATGCTTGCTTTCATTGGCCGAGGTATTGAATACAAGAGTTGGGACGTCATGTTACAGTTGTACATAACGTTGGTTAGGCCGCATTTGGAGTACTATGTGCAGTTCTGGTCGCCGCACTACAGGAAAGATGTGATTAAGCTAGAGAGGGTGCAGAAAAGATTCACAAGGATGTTGCCTGGTTTGGAGGGCATGAGTTATAAAGAGAAATTGGATAGGCTGAGTCTGTTTTCCCTGGAGCGAAGGAGGCTGAGAGGGGACATGATAGAGGTATATATAATTATGAGAGGCATAGATAGGGTAGATAGCCAGAGTCTGTTTCCCATGGTAGGGTGACTGAAACTAGAGGGCATAGATTTAAGGTGAGAGGGAGGAGGTTTAAAGGGGATCAAAGGGGTAAATTTTTCACACAAAGAATAGTGGGTATCTGGAATGAGCTGCCTGAGGAGGTGGTGGAGGTAGGAACAGTAGCGACATTTAAGAGGCATCTGGACAGGTACTTGAATGAGCAAGGCATAGAGGGATATGGAATTAATGCAGGCAGGTGGGATTAGTATAGATAGGCGTTATGGTCGGTATGGACGCGGTGGGCCGAAGGGCCTGTTTCTATGCTGTATGACTCTATGTCTCTACAAGCAAAACTGTAAAAAAAATTTACATCAGAATGTGTCAATTACAAGTATATAATTTTCAAGATGTAGCAGGTGTTAAAGCAATGTATAGCCAGTATCCTTTACTGTCCATTAGCTAAAATATAAAGATGCACTAAGTCAGTTATAGCAAATAGTCCCACAATGCAGATTATATTTGACATGGACTTATAACGGTCAATTCCTGAGAAGCGATTGTTGGGAATTATATAAAGGGGTTGTGGGAACAGTGGCTGAGAAGATGTTTCAGACATTTCAGGGTTAAAAGTTTCTGGTTTGATTTTGTCTGCCCATCCTTTTCAATTTCCGCAGCAAATTGGGAATTCTACGAGCCATATGTGCGTGATGGACAGGACTCCAAGATGGATCTGTCCATTTACACTGCAGAGGACTTAGAGACAGTTACATCGGAAATCTCGCCCAAAAACCCCGTGAGTTTCTGCAACTTTCGAGTCTGTTTGTCAGTTTCCAGGGAGGTATTAAACCTGATAGAATTTAAAAGGTTTCAGATCTGAATGAAGACTGACTGTATGTACTGACACCAACACTCGAAAGTGGGTGGTCTCTGAGAGGGCACTCCTTAGAATCATAGAATGATACTGCACAGAAAGAAGCCATCCTGTCTATGCTGGCTGATGTTGCTAACTTGTAAAATGACTACATAATTTATTAAAAATCTTAATATTTGTGTGCACGTCCTCTGCTACAAAAGGTTACTTCTGCAGCCATGTTTTTTGTATCAATTTTTCTCATTATAAATCCAATTATAAATTCCACATTTTTAATGGTAACTTTTTATGTAAACTTGTCACACTGTAATATTGCATCCTTACCAGTGGTGGTGCTATAGTACCTGAGTTTTGTGTCTCCCTGTTCCTCAGCCTTGTACGGCAGGGAACCAAACACATTCCAACCAAGCTGCTCTGCGTTTTGCTGTTTAAACTACAATACGTTAATTTGATATTTATAGAAATAAGGGTAGAACGACAAAGACATTATGTGCTGGTCTAAATCTTCCATATGGGGAATGAGTTATGTGCCTTGGTCCAATTATCCCTTTCCAGCTAACCCTGCTTCCCTTGAAGATTGCGTTTGTTTCCCCAGTGGGAAGCAGATGTAGCCAAGTCCTTTATTTTCCCATGCCTCGACATTAAATTATTGACTGCAATTTCAAAAGTACTTCTTAGACCGTGTAGTGCTTTGGGACATCCTGAGGTCCTGAAAGATGCTGTGTAAATGTTAAGTTCTTCCTTTCTGAGCTCCTCATTATTTCTTGACAGAACACGTTTGTTGTGGTTTATTCACTCATGGATGGTGAGATTTGCCACATCTCCGAGCAGGTGAACTGCACCCTGAACATTAGGAAGAAGTCGCTGCGATCCTCAAAGCTGGCGGACCTGCTGTTTCCAGCGGATGTCAGCATATTCTACGAGCACACTGTACAGACGTGCCTTCCTCCCTGGATTGTGGACAGGAATGGAGGTGATGGCACTGCCCACCTGCAATAGTTACCTTGGATCAATGGCAGAAAAGATCCATCAGCTGTAGCTCAGTGGGTTGGACTCTTGCCTCTGAGTCAGAAGATTGTGGGTTCTCTCCAGACACATGAGCCCTTTATCTAGGCTGACACTCCAGTGTAGTACTGAGGCAGTGCTGCACTGCTGGAGGTGGCATCTTTCGGTGAGACATTAAACTGAGGCCCTGTCTGCTTTCTTGTAATAGATTCCACAGTGCTGTTTTGAAGAAGAGCAGAGCTATTCTCCCCCATGCCCTGGCCAATGTATTTCCCTCAATCAACATGACTATAAATAGAATATCCTTATGATATCACGTTTCTGTTTGTGGGGCCTTGTTGTGCACAGATTGCCTGCTGTGTTTCTCAACTTTCCAACAAGGACCACACTTCACAATGTTACTTCATTGACTTTAAAATGCTTTGGGACATCCTGAGGTTGCGAAAGGTGCTATATAAATGCAAATCTTAATTCTTTCAGAATGATTTTTACCATAAACCTGAAGGGAAAATGCATTTGAATATAATTGATCGAACCAGGATGAGTCCGTTCAGCACCTCCCCAGTAATAATTTTACAGAAAAAAGAAAGAGCTTGCATATTGCAGAAACTAGAGACACATTGTCAAAGCTTTTCATCTTGCACTCATCAGGACAATCCGCAAGAATACTAATGTAAGGAAAAACAACAATTTTATATTGAAACATTGTGCCTGTTTCAGCTAAACAAAATAGGTGACAGCCATTTGCTGGTTCAGTCTTCAGGGCAATGCCTTGACCAATCAGAGTCAAGCTGCCTGGGTTAAATTTCAAACAAAGCTTGGCAGTTAACTGTCAGTCACTTGGTGCATTCTCCATTGCAACACTTATACCAATCAGAGTTCACTTGCCCACCAATCAGCACTCTCTTCTCATACAGTATAAAGTCATTGGTTATTCTTGCGGATTGTCCTGATGAGTGCAAGATGGAAAGCTTCGACAACATGTCTCTACTTTATGCAATACTCAAGTTCTGTACAGCCAAACGACTATTTAAAGAGCTTGCATTTCAATAGCTCCTTTCACATTCTCAAGATGTCTCCAGGTACAGCCAATAAAATACTTCTGTTATGTCGGCAGCTAATCTGCACTCTAAAAGATCCTACAAGGAGTAAATGAGAGAAATGATCAGATCATCTGTTTTGATAGTTCCGATTAACAGATGAATGTTATGAAGTACACCCGGGAGAACTCCTTTGCCTTTCTTTTAGATCCACCAATACAGGCAGGCAGGGTCTCAGTTTAATGTCTCATCTGAAAGATGGCACCTCAGACAATGTAGCACTCCCTCACTAACACTCCAAAGTATCAGCCTGGATTAACTCAGCTCCAATCCTAGATGGGCACGTGAACCCACCACATGCTAACTCAGAGACACCAGTGCTACCACAGAACTACTTGCTGTGGATGTTGGTGGGGCATGGGTGCTAACCCTAGTATTGTAGTGGTCAACCTGTGGAAAGGGGGTGGGGTGACCTCTATCTACTCTGCAACCCTAGCAGGGATGAGAGCGGGGGTGGGGTGGGGGTGGTGTCACCATGCTGTTCACAACATCTGTGTCATTCCATTTGACTGGAATGTCTGCGTTTTGGCTGGGGGCGCGGTAAGCGACCCTGTGGTTTTTGACTAGAGCTTGGTTGGTGAAGTAAAGAAGATGTTTGGGTTTTTTAGGTTCACCAGGAGTCAGTTGAAAGCGACGGGTGTCGCTGGAACAGGAGCATTTACTGTTTGTACGGTGACGCTGTAACAGCTCGTGGCCTGTTACAACAAACACAACTAAAGCGACTCATCCCATTGCCTCCAAATACCTGGGATTAATGCCACAATATTTCTAAAGAAAGCAAAGCTGTATTTCCATGTAAGAGTTGATGGGAATGGGGTTATTGTGAATCAAGTACTGGTTTAATGGGCTGAAGACACTTTACTCAATTCCCCATTGGTGTCACGTCCTGATTTAACTTTTGTCTCCATATGATTGACAATATGTGGGGCTTTTTTTTATGTCCCTTTATTCAGGATCTACATCGTTCTAATACTCACAAGTGAAGTCCTTCTTTTGCCGAGTCAGGTAGGATAATTGAAACCACACGAGTTTGAAATGAACCTGCCTTGAATTGGATTAAGGGAAATGGATAAATACTTCAAAAGGAAAGTTTTGCAGGGCTATGGGGAAGGAGCAGGGGTTGTAGGATGATTTGCATAGCTCTTTCAAAGAGCCAGCACAGGCACAATGGGATGAATGGCCTCAATTTGTGCTGAAAGCTTCCTTGAGTGAGAGGAGATTGGAAGAAACCCTTTTTCCTCACAGACTGATTCTGAAAGGAGCTTGATTGACACCTGGTTAGCAGTGGGAGTGCAGTTTCTGAGGGAACAAGTGCAGAGTGAGGGGATCAAACACAAAGATCCCTATGAGGGAAGAGGGGGAATGTGAGGACCCAGCATAACACTCTCTCTGACAGATCCTCGCCAGTTACCTGACTCTATACAACCTAAACTCTTCTATCATCTCCCAAATCCGCGACCTCCACTACCCAGAAGAGCCAGGGTAGCTGGAGTGTGGGAACACCATCACCTCCAAGTTCCCCTCCCAAGTCTCACACTGTCCCAGTTTGAACATCAATCAGCCATTCCTTCATCGTCACTGGGTCAAAATCCTGGACCGCCCCACCTAACAGCACTGTGGGGGTACCTTCACCACACAGTCTGCATTGATTCAAAAAGAAGACACACCTTCTTAAGGGGCAGCTAGGGATGGACAATAAATAACAGTTGTGCCAATGATGTCCACATCCTGAGAATGAATAAAAGCATTCCTGCTTATTCCCCACCTGCTTTCTCCTGCACTATCTGAGGCCTTTTCTTCAGTCATTATGTCGGTGTACAAAATTCTTCCCCTCAATAATTTTTCCTCTCTACCTTCCCACTCCACCTCCACAAGCTTCCTAAGACTCTCCCTCCCTGGCCATGACCTTTGTTTCCTCCTTTGCTATTTGCTCCCTTTCTCACTTCATTGAGTTTTGAGAGACCTGCCTTTATGCTGGGATTGCAATAGAAAAGCAAGTTGTCATTTTTCCCATCTGTGATGGTAATATCGACCTGGGCGGAAAGTACAGATGTGGGGTTGGATAAATATTCCGTAGTTTTGCTTTATTCCAGTTAGGCATCAGGGGTTATTTGTCCAGGACAACCCCTCAGGAAATGAAACTTGTGGGGTGGGTAATCTGTGGGGAGAGCAGGACCGATGGGCTGAATGGCTGTTTTGTTTCCTCGTCTATGTGCTTTCTAATATTGCTCACTGCTCTTGTAAAGATGCCTCTTGCTCGGTTATTTTTCCAGAGTGGGGATGGACCGAGAGAACAACGAGTGTTACCACCCATTCCGTCTGACTCCCTACTTGGTGCGAGTGCGCAGCCCTGACGCTGCGCAGCCCGTACCCTGACGCTGCGCAGCCCGTACCCTGACGCTGCGCAGCCCGTACCCTGACGCTGCGCAGCCCGTACCCTGACGCTGCGCAGGCCGTACCCTGACGCTGCGCAGGCCGTACCCTGACGCTGCGCAGGCCGTACCCTGACGCTGCGCAGGCCGTACCCTGACGCTGCGCAGGCCGTACCCTGACGCTGCGCAGGCCGTACCCTGACGCTGCGCAGGCCGTACCCTGACGCTGCGCAGGCCGTACCCTGACGCTGCGCAGGCCGTACCCTGACGCTGCGCAGGCCGTACCCTGACGCTGCGCAGGCCGTACCCTGACGCTGCGCAGGCCGTACCCTGACGCTGCGCAGGCCGTACCCTGACGCTGCGCAGGCCGTACCCTGACGCTGCGCAGGCCGTACCCTGACACTATGCAGGCTGTACCCTGACACTATGCAGGCTGTACCCTGCTGTCTGTACCCTGCTGTCTGATTCACACTGAAAGAATCCATTCGGGTTACAGAGGTAGGTTAATGGTAGGCAGAGGGTTATCTGTAGCAGTGGCGGAGATACTGCTGGGGTTGATTGTGCACAGTTCTGGTTTCCGTATTATAGAAAGGAAATAGAGGCACTGGAGACCGTGCAAATAAAGGCTTGCAGGGATGACACCAGAACTGAGATTATCAGGAAAGAATGAAAACATGGGGGCTGTGGGGAGAGTCAGTGAGGGCAGGGTGGGGGTGGGGAGGCAGGGATAATGCAAGTTAGGCAAGTAATCAGGAAACACCAGATTCTTAGTCTTCTGCTAATGGGAAACCGGGAATTGTGTTACTTACTGCATCCTTCTTTCAGAATTTTATTTGATCTGTGATTTGTTCTCTAAGCACCGAGGATCCCAGCGGAGAAGAGGATTTTCACAACCACCCACTCCCCTGGCTGTGTCTTGTTGGATGTCGATGATTGGTTTGTATTATACCAGGCTGTGCTGTCACTCCGTTTATTTGGCTTGTTGGAAGTTACTGTGTGTCCACTGTTACCAACAACTGTGCAATTCCATTTCAACAGAGGCCAGGCTTAGCTCCCTGTGTGCTCTAGGAGATTGACTAGTATATTTTACTGTGCGTGTGTTTGTGTGCATGTGAGAGTGCGTGTGTGTACACAGTGTACATGCGAGAGTGTGTGTGTGCATTAGTGTACATGCGAGAGTGTGTGTGTGTGCATTAGTGTACATGCGAGAGTGTGTGTGTGTGCATTAGTGTACATGTGAGAGTGCGTGTGTGTGCATTAATGTACATGTAAGGGTGTGTGTGTGCATTAGTGTACATGCGAGAGTCCATATGTTTGTGTAAATGTGAGAATGCATGGGTGTGCATTAGTGTACATGCGTGGGTGTGTGTCTGTGCATTAGTGTACATGCGAGAGTGCATGTGTCTGCATATGCAAGAGTGCGTGTCTGCATTAGTGTACATGCGAGAGTGCGTGTGTGTGCATTAGTGTACATGCGAGAGTGCGTGTGTTTGTGTACATGCGAGAGTGCGTGTATGTGCATTAGTGTACATGCGAGAGTGCGTGTGTTTGTGTACATGCGAGAGTGCGTGTGTGTGGCAATCTTTCTATAACCACGCTGCTTATTTTTTCCCCAGAGCTATGCCGCTTTTTGGCTGTTTGCCTCAGGACCTGATCGGAACATCAATCCTTCAGTAGTTGCACCCAGAGGACAGGCCGCTGATGCTTTCCATCCACACTAAGAGTAGGTTGTGATTGCGCATGTGGCTTGTCCTGTAAAACAGAACGGTGATCGCATTACACACAAATTGAGGCCAAGTTTTTTTTTTGAAGGACAGTTCATGTCACTTTTATTTTCTCTGCTAAAGTTGCTGCACTCTGGTACCTCACCCCAGTGGTCATACTTCATGTGTGAGCCCAATCAGGGAATGTCGGCTGGCTGTGCAACTATGCGAGGCATCACAGTGGACTCTGACCCTCTCCTAACCCAATATTTACAAACACAATTTCCAGCGGGACTCACTGGATTGTGAACAGGAACCGGTCCCCTCCTCCCGAACCATGCTGACTAGGAAGAAAGAAAGACTTGCATTTATATAGCACCGTTCACATCCTCGAGGACATCCTAAAGTGCTTTACAGCCAATTAAATTCTCATTCAAGTGGAGTCACTGCTGATTTGTGGGCAAACCCAACAGCAATTTGTGCACTGCAAGATCCCACAAAGAGCAAGTGATCGTTTTAATGATGTTTGAGGGATAAATGTTGGTCTGGACACCAGGAGAACTCCCCAGCTCTTCTTCAGACAGGGTGTACAGGGTTCTGGTTTCATGTCTCATCTGTAAGAGGACACCTCTGGCAGTGCAGCACTCCCTCAGTCGTGCATTGAAGTGTCAGCCTGGATTATCTGTTTAAGTCTCTGGAGTGAGGCTTGATGCCCCACCACAGGCTTCTGACTCTGTTGCTACCCATTATTGTGGCCACTTATTGCCTTGCTGCAGTCCAGATCTTGACACTTGCTGCACAGACTGGGAGTTCTGTACCACTCCACAGGTACAGTTAGCACTCTATATAATTCTGTTATTTCTGCACGTATTTAGCAAACCTGAGGCTTGAATATGCTCGGGTCCCCGCCGTCTGTTTTAACCCATTATTTTTCTATTTCCGTTTCCCTTGCAGTTTTTCATTTCGCTGGCCAGCCCCCATTTGAGCATGCTCCTGTCCGATTTCGCACTGGGAATGGAGAGTACGTCACTCTTGACACCAGCTGGTGGAGTTTCATCAATCCCTGGAGCAGGAAGGTATCCTTCATCATTGGGCGCCACAAAGTTGGGACGTAAGTGCATCGCGCTAACGGTACACGTACGCTTAGAGAGAGCCAAGTCACATTGGCCCCCCTCCCCCACCCCATGGCGCTCCCTATGTTTCCACTGGTTCTCATTCAGAGGTTGATGCTAAAAGCTTCAGCGGAACTTGTCAAGTTTCTTACAGCCCTTAAGGTGAAGCGGACGAGTGTCCGTCCTCTCGTCATTGAGACACTTGGAGATTGTTTTCAGCCAGAAGTGTTACAGGTGGGACATCCCATAACCTCATGGAATTCCAGGCACCTAATTGGATACGAGATATCTACACTCCTCCAATTCTGGCCTCCTTGAGGGTCCCAAGTTTTAATCATTCCGCCATTGGTGGCTGTGCCTTCAGCTGCCAAGGCCCTAATCTCTGGAATTCCCTCCCTAAACCCCACTGTCTCTCTATGTATGGAGTAACTGTCCCCTTAACAGTTGGCATTGTTCAGTGGGCAGTGTGTGTGGTCTTGTGTAAATGGCCCTTTCCATTGTGATTCTCCTGACTTGCTGACCAGTTGCTCTGTGTTCAGGGCTCCGTTGAATGACGACGTGTTTGCTGCTAACAAACTGTGGACACCTCTCATCAGCAAGGAGATTGAAGAGCTGCAAGAACAGATCCACCAACTGCTGCTACAGGTCAGTCCCAGGAACCACTTCAAATCAATGGGCAATTGGCCCTTTTCAGTTTTTATTATTTGGCTTGCAAGGAGTTAATACAGATTTCAGTTTGTGTTGAGAAATCCTGTGTGAGATTGGCTGTGCTATTGGGGAGTGATGGTGATTGACACAGTCATGTGGAGTTTGGTTGGTTGTCCTGTCTCCATGGCGTCACCCCCCTCCCTTTCTCTGAAACCTCCTCCAGCCGTGGAACCTTCTGAGATCGCTGCACTCCTCCAGTTCTGGCCTCGTGTTTGTCCCCTTCGCTTGCTTTGCTCCACCATTGGTGGCCGTGCCTGCAGCCTGGGCCCTACACTCTGGAATTCCTTCCATAAACCTCTGTCCCTCTCCCTTCCCCCTTTCAAAAATGCCCCTAAAAATCTCTTTGACAAAGCTTTCGATCAACTGTCTCAGATTTGATCTGATAGCGCTGCTGTGAAGCACCTTGGGACATTTCTCTACATTAAAGGTTCTATGTAAATGCAAATTGTTGTTACCTGCCTCACATTGAAAGGCACTTGAAGGATGAATCTCCATTGGGAGGGTTGGTCTTGGTTATCTCCATTGGCTGAGGTTTGTCCACTCCGGGTGAAAGTACGCTCTGTTTAGTGATTCCCCATTCAGACCAGAAGAGTCCCAGGTTCAATCTCATCTTGGCTAAGATTTCAGCCTCCTGGCCTACATTAAGGGTGGGATCTGGCTTCTCTGTGATGGCTGATATGGATGTAAAGCTGGCTGATCCACACAGTCTAGGCTCACATGAATATGGGTCATGTGCATGAAGAGTGTTGAAGTGAACTCCAGCGAAAATCGACCTACGTTGGATAGAATTTTTCAAAAAATAAAAAGTGTTTACATTTCTGACCTAGTCACAAAAAGCTTGTCCAGCAGAGATTGAGAAGTTGCCTTATTTCATTGTCCATCACTGGTTTCAGTACATAGAATCATACAGCACAGAAAGAGGCCATTGGGCCTGTGCCAGCTTTTTGAACGAACTTTCCAATTAATCCCACTCCTCTGCTCTTTCCTCATAGTCAGACAAATTCTTCCCCTTCATATATTTAACCAATTTCCTTTGGAAAGTTACTATTGAATCTGCTTCCACCGCCTTTTCAGACAGCGCGTTCCAGATCATACCTCATAAGAAGGTTCACTTGACTGATACCTGGGATGCGGAGGGGGGGGGGGGGGGCGCGGTGGGGGGGGGGAGGGCGGTGTTTATTTTATGAGGAATGGTTGGACAGTATCCATTGGAGTTTAGGAAAATGAGAGGTGATCTTATTGAAACATATAAGATCCTGAGGGGACTCGACAAGGTGGATGCTGAGAGGATGTTTCCCTTTGTGGAAGAGACTAGAACTAGGGGACGCAGTTTAAAAATAAGGGGTCTCCCATTTAAGACAAAGATGAGGAAAAATATTTTCTGAGGGTTGTGAGTCTTTGGAACTCTCTTGCCCAGAGAGCAGTGGAGGCAGGGTCATTGAATATTTTTAAGGCCGAGGTAGATAAGTTCTTGACTAACAAGGGAGTGAAAGGGTATCGGGGGTTGGCGGGAAAGTGGAGTTGAGGCTACAATCAAATCAGCCACAATCTTATTAAAGGGCGGACTGGAAGGGCCGAATGGCCTTCTCCAGCTCCTAATTCGTATATTTGTAACTTGCTGCTTTAAAAATAAATTCTTCAGATCTCCCCCCACTGGTTCTTTTGCTAATTAATTTAAATCTGTGTTCTCTGGTTGCCAAACCCACCTCCTGCCAGTGGAAATAGTTTCTTCCTGTCAAACTATATCAAAACTCATCATTTTTAACCACCTCTGTTAAATCTTCCCTTTAACCTTCTCTGCTTTAAGGAGAACAATCCTACCTTCTCTAGTCTTTGCACATAACTGTAGTCCCTCACCCCAGGTTCTCTCTCTCTTGCAGCCAGCGCACAGTAACTGCTCCAGTGGATATGGAAGCCTGAGCAGCAACGCTTCTCGTGAGCATTTCATCAGCGAGGCGTCCTCCAGTGACAGCAGTGGGAACTTCATGGAGGAGCAGCAGGTAAAGGACTGTTTAATTCTTCACTTATTCCCAGCAGATAATATAGTGCACTATTCACACAGGTCAAAGGGCTCGGACCTGCTTCTCATGGTTTGGGACCACCAAAATTTGCTGTTGGAAAGTCTTTGGGCCTGTGGAGTGAGCTGGAATTGTCATAGAGTGATGCAGCACAGAAGGAGGCCATTTGGCCCATCGTGCCTGTGCTGGTGGTGCTACTGCTCCGGGAGTGTTCCACTCCCCTGCTCTTTCCCTATGGCCCTGTAAAATTTGTTCCTTCATATTTTTCGCCTGTTCCCTTTGCAAGTTATTATTCAACCTGCTTCCACCATCCTCTCACCCCTGTGTTCCCGATTTTAATAAGTCACTTTTTTTTTTAAGTCTTTCCTGGTGTGGGCTCTGGTTCTTGTGTCCAGTGGTGGAGTGAGCGGCTGCAGTACCACTCGTCTGCCACCAGTGGGGGCCGTACGAGCATCTTAGCTCCGAGGTCCTCTGGTGGCAGACACCTGATATTGCAGCCTCACATCCTCCCAGATTTGAAGCTGATTGACGGTGGAGATTCAGTCTTCCTCTGTTGACTACATTCAATATTGCAAGCCATTCTGCAATGGGGATAAGTCAGCCGATTTTAGTGAGGGAAATACAAGAGTTAGCCTGTGTTTGTGCCAACCCTGCAGGATTACCCTGGAGCCTTGAAGAAGAATTAAAGGATTCATTGCCAGAATACTGCTGTAAACAACACAGGGAGAAAATCATGTTTTTAAAAAATTGTGCGCAGTTTTCACTTTTGTATATTAGGTCTAAGAAATATTGGAGCAGTTTTTTTTTAAAAGGAAGATCGTTTAACTAGTTGGAGATGGGAGGCCATGTGATGAAACCTCCAGGAATACATCCAACCAGAGTTGGCAACCCTGTCTGAGTGGGGTCTAAGTGGGAGAGCGGTGCATCCTTGTTACCCTCCTGATACTGGACATTGTTCAAGCGTGACTCTTTATATACGCAGTGAGTTATGATGTTCAGGAATGCACTGCCTGAAAAAGTGGTGGTAACTTTCAAAAGGAAACTGGATAAATACTTGAAGAGAAAAAAATTGCAAGGCTATGAGGAAAGAGCAGGAGAGTGAGATTAATTGGATAACGCTACCAAAGAACTAGCACAGACACGATGGGTCGAACGACTCCAAACTGCATCATTCTGTCATTGAATGAAGATCAATTGCCCAATCTGCTTTGGTGTTCATTTTAATTTATCTCAACATTTATTATCAGCTATACATGCTCTGCTGCAGGACTAAATCTAATAAGGGAATGGTAGCATAGTGGTAATGTTATAGGACTGGTAAACCAGAGGCCTGGACTAATGTTCTGGAGTCAGGAGTTCAAATCCCACCTTAGCACCCGGAGCAATTTAAACTTAATCAGTTAATAAATCAGGAATAAGAAGCTAATTTTATTAATAATCATGAAACTGCTGGATTGGCATAAAAATCCCCCTGGTTCATTAAATCTGTCTGTGTTTAAGCTCCACACAAGCCTTATCCCACCTTCCTATCGGCATATCCTTCTATTCCTGTCACCCTCATGTACTTAACTAGCTTCCCCTCAAAGGGATCTGTATTTTTCAAGGAGATTGGGAGAAGGCTCGTGTGGAACCAGCGAGATGCCTGTGAAATAGATCTCTTCCTTTCCTGAAGGTGTCAGTCAACACGGGTAGGGTTCTACGCACAACGTCATCTGTGACCTGAGACAAGTTATTTAACCATGGGCACCAACTCCCCTGTCCTTACCCAATCTCTATGTGGAAGTGAATTGGATTTATACTTGGAAAGGAAACATTTGGGAAAAGGACAAGGAGAGTGGGACCAATTGGATAGCTCTTTCAGAGAGCTAGCACAGGCCGATGGGCCAAATGGCCTCCTTTTGTGCTCTGTGATTCTGTAGTCTTTCCAGCAGGGGGCCTTGCCTAAAAGCACCTGAACTGTCGCCCAGTGTGAGGCCGGCGAATCCAACACACAACAGGGAATCGAGAAAACTGTTTCACATAAGTGTTGTTGTGGCTCCTGGACATATTTGAGGTCCGATTACAAGTCTTTGAGTTAGGAGCAGCTGTTTTCTCTTTGTCCTTAGATCAGTCTTCAGCAGAACTGCACCAATATGAACAGGGTGAAGAATGGAGAGCAGTTACCTCGTGTAGAAACCCAGAACCAATCACGGTGGAAGGAGGAGGACACTGCAGGTAAAGTGCGACGAGAGGAGGTGGGGGATGGGAAGGTGGGCGGCAGCAGTACAGTGTGACATTGGGCTGAATGGGGGACTGGGTACAGTGTGACACTGGGCTGAATGGGGGACTGGGTACAGTGTGACACTGGGCTGAATGGGGGACTGGGTACATTGTGACACTGGGCTGAATGGGGGACTGGGTACAGTGTGACACTGGGCTGAATGGGGGACTGGGTACAGTGTGACACTGGGCTGAATGGGGGACTGGGTACAGTGTGACACTGGGCTGAATGGGGGACTGGGTACAGTGTGACACTGGGCTGAATGGGGGACTGGGTACAGTGTGACACTGGGCTGAATGGGGGACTGGGTACATTGTGACACTGGGCTGAATGGGGGACTGGGTACAGTGTGACACTGGGCTGAATGGGGGACTGGGTACAGTGTGACACTGGGCTGAATGGGGGACTGGGTACAGTGTGACACTGGGCTGAACGGGGGACTGGGTACAGTGTGACACTGGGCTGAACGGGGGACTGGGTACAGTGTGACACCGGGCTGAACGGGGGACTGGGTACAGTGTGACACCGGGCTGAACGGGGGACTGGGTACAGTGTGACACTGGGCTGAACGGGGGACTGGGTACAGTGTGACACTGGGCTGAACGGGGGACTGGGTACAGTGTGACACTGGGCTGAACGGGGGACTGGGTACAGTGTGACACTGGGCTGAACGGGGGACTGGGTACAGTGTGACACTGGGCTGAACGGGGGACTGGGTACAGTGTGACACTGGGCTGAATGGGGGACTGGGTACAGTGTGACACTGGGCTGAATGGGGGACTGGGTACAGTGTGACACTGGGCTGAACGGGGGACTGGGTACAGTGTGACACTGGGCTGAATGGGGGACTGGGTACAGTGTGACACTGGGCTGAGCAGGTGGGGTGGGGGGTCCAGTTACTGTAACATGCCTCAGTAAACATTTGTAATGTGTGCACCTGTGTGTGTGAGAATGTGCCTGTCTCTGTAGTGTCTGTGTGTGGCTGCCTGTTGAGTGTGCCTGAGTGTGCGAGTGCCTGTGTAGCTAGCGCCTGTGTAGTGTGTGTGTGCGCCTGTGTAGTGTGTGTGTGTGTGTGCCTCTATAGTGTGTGTATGCCTGTGTAGTGTGTGTGCGTGTGTAGTGTGTGTGTGTGCCTGTGTAGTATGTGTGTGCGGGTGTAGTGTGTGTGTGCCTATGTGCGCCTGTGCAGTGTGTGTGTGTGCCTGTGTAGTGTGTGTGTGTGGGTGTATGCCTGTGTAGTGTGTGTGTGCGTGTGTAGTGTTTGTGTGTGTGTGCGGGTGTATGCCTGTGTAGTGTGTGTGTGCGAGTGTGTGCGCCTGTGTAGTGAGTGTGTCCTCCGTGCTGAAAATCTGAAATAAAAACAAAGTGCTAGAAATTCTCAGCAGGTCTGGCAGCAGCTGTAGAGAGAGAGGCAGAGTTAACGTTTCAGGTCTGTGACCTTTCAAAGAAAATTAAAATTCATCTCTGATGTTGGCCGTGCTCAGTGGGAAACATTCTTACCTCTGAACCAGAGTGGTTTCACGTCCCCCTCAAGAAACTTGAGCACTGATGGAGTGCAGTGTCTGGATGAGATGTTGAACTGAAGGTCTGCCTGTCCTCTCAGCTGGGCATAAAAGATCCCTCGGCACTATTTGAAGAAGCCCAGTCGTCCTGGCCAATATTTACCCCTCAATCAACATTATTGAAACAGATTATCAGGGCATTATCACATTGTTGTTTGAGGGAGCTTGCTGTGGGTAAATTGTCTGCTGTGTTTTCTACATTGCAACAGCGACTACACTTCAAAAAGTACATCATTGGCTGTAAAGCCTAAGGTTGTGAAAGACGCTATATAAATGCAAGTCTTTCTTTGAAATTACACAACCGCAACCCAGCCATTATTTCTGGATGCTCTCCCCTTCTCCTCCTGAGGTTTGCACCTTTGACCTTTGGTGGTATCCTACACCGTTTTGGTGAGCAGTGAGGAGCTGGTGATGATCTCCAATTCCTCAATGGAATGTCACTGGAGTGAAACGAAGTTTGAAAAGGAATCGCTTTCAAACGATTTTCTTCAAACTGTCTCTCGAGAGGCTTTTTTTTTAATTAAATTTTCTTTTACAGGCGGATGGAAGGTGGGTTCTTCAAACTCCCCACAGAGATCAGTGGAAGAAGGTGCCGGAACCATCGCCAAGGATTTTGCCAGAATCCAGCAGAGAATCCCATCATACCAGCAGATCAACTGTGTCGATGGTATCATCAGGTGAGAGGGTTCAATATTTGGCTTGACACTTTGGTTTTAGTTCAGGAGGTACGTGTGTGTCATTCTACTGTCATGCAGTCCCCAAGGGTCAGGGAGTGGGGGGATAATGGGAGGAGCATCGGGGAGTGGGGGGATAATGGGAGGAGCATCGGGGAGTGGGGGGATAATGGGAGGAGCATCGGGGAGTGGGGGGATAATGGGAGGAGCATCGGGGAGTGGGGGGTAATTGGAGGAGCATCGGGGAGTGGGGGGGTAATGGGAGGAGCATCGGGGAGTGGGGGGGGTAATGGGAGGAGCATCGGGGAGTGGGGGGGTAATGGGAGGAGCATCAGGGAGTGGGGAGTGGGGGGATAATGGGAGGAGCATCGGGGAGTGGGGGGATAATGGGAGGAGCATCGGGGAGTGGGGGGATAATGGGAGGAGCATCGGGGAGTGGGGGGTAATTGGAGGAGCATCGGGGAGTGGGGGGGTAATGGGAGGAGCATCGGGGAGTGGGGGGGTAATGGGAGGAGCATCGGGGAGTGGGGGGGGTAATGGGAGGAGCATCAGGGAGTGGGGAGTGGGGGGATAATGGGAGGAGCATCGGGGAGTGGGGGGGTAATGGGAGGAGCATCAGGGAGTGGGGAGTGGGGGGATAATGGGAGGAGCATCGGGGAGTGGGGGGGTAATGGGAGGAGCATCGGGGAGTGGGGGGGTAATGGGAGGAGCATCGGGGAGTGGGGGGGTAATGGGAGGAGCATCAGGGAGTGGGGAGTGGGGGGATAATGGGAGGAGCATCGGGGAGTGGGGGGATAATGGGAGGAGCATCAGGGAGTGGGGAGTGGGGGGATAATGGGAGGAGCATCGGGGAGCGGGGGGTAATGGGAGGAGCTTCGGGGAGTGGGGGGATAATGGGAGGAGCATCGGGGAGTGGGGGGTAATGGGAGAAGCATCGGGGAGTGGGGGGTAATTGGAGGAGCATCGGGGAGTGAGGGGATAATAGGAGGAGCATCGGGGTGTGGGGGGGGTAATTGGAGGAGCATCGGGGAGTGGGGGGTAATTGGAGGAGCATCGGGGAGTGGGGGGGTAATGGGAGGAGCATCGGGGAGTGGGGGGGTAATGGGAGGAGCATCGGGGAGTGGGGGGGGTAATGGGAGGAGCATCGGGGAGTGGGGGGGTAATGGGAGGAGCTTCGGGGAGTGGGGGGTAATGAGGAGCATCGGGGAGTGGGGGTGTAGTGGGAGGAGCTTCGGGGAGTGGGGGAGTAATGTGAGGAGCATCGGGGAGTGGGGGGGTAATGGGAGGAGCATCGGGGCGTGGCGGGGTAATGGGCGGAGCTTCGGGGAGTAGGGGGTAATGGGAGGAGCTTCGGGGAGTGGGGGGTAATGGGAGGAGCATCGGGGAGTGGGGGGTAATGGGAGGAGCAACGGGGAGTGTGGGGGTAATGGGAGGAGCATCGGGGAGTGGGGGGTAATGGGAGGAGCATCGGGGAGTGGGGGGTAATGGGAGGAGCATCGGGGAGTGGGGGGGTAATGGGAGGAGCATCGGGGAGTCGGGGGGTAATGGGAGGAGCATCCGGGAGTCGGGGGGTAATGGGAGGAGCATCGGGGAGTGGGGGGGTAATGGGAGGAGCATCGGGGAGTGGGGGGGTAATGGGAGGAGCATCGGGGAGTGGGGGGGTAATGGGCGGAGCATCGGGGAGTGGGGGGTAATGGGCGGGGCATCGGGGAGTGGGGGGGTAATGGGAGGAGCATCGCAGTTTGCCTCAGTATCCCTCGGCCAGTGAGAGGGCAAAAAAATCAGTTTCCTGCTCTTGATTCCCAAACAGTGATTCTTGTGCATTGGGAATGTTTATTGGAGTTTTGTTTGTTGTGACCAGTATTCCCGATGTGGCTCTCTGTCTGTTCGTGGTTGGGGAATTGTATCGAGTGGCACTGTCCTCCCTGTCCAAACTCCTCATACCTGCTCCTGTCCCATGAAGCTTTGAGCCGAGCATTGGTTCAGAAAAACCCGCCCTGTGCTGAGAGCAAAGATGGGGTTTCACACTGATGACCCCCGACCCTCACACACAGCCCGACCCCCGACCTTCACACACAGCCCGACCCCCCCAACCCTCACACACGGCCCGACCCCTGACCCTGACCCATGGCCCAACCCCCCCCCCCCCCCCCCGACCCTCACACACGGCCCGACCCCCCCCCCCCCCCCCCACCAACCCACACACACGGCCCGACCCCCCCCCCCCCCCCCGACCCTCACACACGGCCCGACCCTCACACACGGCCCAACCCCCGACCCTCACACAGTCTGACCCCCCCCCCCACCCCCCTGACACTCTCACACACGCCTGACCCTCCCCGACCCTCACACACGGTCTGACCCTCCCCCCCCGACCCTCACACACAGTCTGACCCCCGACCCTCACACACAGCCCGACACCCCACCCCACCGACCCTCACACACGGCCCGAACCCGACCCTCACACACGGCCCGGCCCCCCCCCCCGATCTCCTCTCACGGCCCGACCCCCCCGCCCTGACCCTCACATATGAGGAATGGTCATTTACCAAAGTGCGAAGAGCTGCTCGTGCCCCAAGTAATGAATCCGTAGCTTCAGGAAACACGGGAAGGAGCTGGAGTGGGTGCGAGGAGGGTCAGGGAGTAAGGAGACCTGGGGGGTGGGTTGGTCTGGTTAAGGAGCCAGGAAGGATAAAGGTGTGGAAGGAAGGTGACCACTGCTGAAGCCTGCTCCTTGTGGTTTATAGCCTTGCCTCTTCAGAGTGTGTTACCAGCTGTTGTATTCTCTGGTTGACTTCTGATAAAGACCCAGTACTGATGGGACTTCCTCCTCAGATACCTGGAGAGCTACAGTGCTCCTTTACTGAAACGCAAGCACCACTCTTCATGTGAACAAAACGTTTCGTCCAAAGATGACGGTGAAACAAAGCCACACACAGAGGAATGGACTCCGGTCTCAGACGGTATGGGTATTGTCAGTGTTTTTGTTCTGTCCTTTAGAATGTAAGTAACCCGTTTATGAAGCTACTCTAGATATAGTTGTGGTTTTCACACTTTGAGTTTATGAGGGATGGGGATGAGAGCCGAGTGGTTAAGGTCCAGGCCGAGCAACTCTGTTACATCCGAGTTCCGGAATTCCGCTTCATTCGGAGATGACGTTAATTCCCATTCTTCAATCTGATTGCTGTTTCTGTCCAAAATTAGCGTGCACGCAGGTTTCAGTCTGGACGGTGGGAGGGGGATAGTCACTGGATTCAAGTCAGGAATGGAATTCCTGGCTGATATTTGCCTCTACCTGTAGCCTGGGATTGCGGAGGGGAATTGAAACATCCCATTTTCAATCTGAATGAGATTGTTTGACCTGGTGCAGACTGGAAGTTGAACCTGGGGTTTCAGGTCATGATGGCTTAGTGCTACACAGGACGACACTGTGACTCCCTGGACCACTGGAGAGACTGAGAGAGACTGTGTGTGGGTGTGTGTGTGTTTACAACTCAAAACATTGGGATCCAGCATAATTAACTTGATCTCTGCACTCCTCCAATTCTGACATCTTGCACACCCCTAAGTAGCACCACCCCACCATTTGGCAGCTGTGTCTTCAGCTGTCTAGGCCCTAAGGTCTAGAATTGTCTCTCTGCCCCTCTTTTGCCTCCTTAAAACGCACCTCTTTGACTAAGCTTTTGGTCACCTGCCCTCATATCTCCTTTTGTATGATCACCTCCTGTGAAGTGTCATGGGGATATTTTACTGCACTGAAGGCACTATATAAATGCAAGTTGTAGTTTTGAATGTAAGCAGCTGCTGTTTTCTCCAGCACGAACTGCGGGTTTTTATTTTTAAAGAGGCTGAATTCCTCAGGGTCTCTCGAGAGGGTGACCAGTTTGTGTTTTGATTTGGTCTGAGCAGCTTGTGGGTCCTTTTGCCATACAGAGGCTACTGGGCTGGATGGTGTGGCGATGGCGGAAGCATTCGAGCGGGCAGGGGAGTTCCAGAGAGTGGTCCTAACCCTGGAGCTGCTGTCGGCACACACACACAGCGAGGAGCAGATGTACCTGGAATGTTTCAGGGACCGGACACTGCAGAGCCCATACAGCTGCTCCCCACGGGAGGACAGGGACCGGACACTGCCGAGCCCATACAGCTGCTCTCCACGGGAGGACAGGGACCGGACACTGCAGAGCCCATACAGCTGCTCCCCACGGGAGGACAGGGACCGGACACTGCAGAGCCCATACAGCTGCTCCCCACGGGAGGACAGGGACCGGACACTGCCGAGCCCATACAGCTGCTCTCCACGGGAGGACAGGGACCGGACACTGCAGAGCCCATACAGCTGCTCCCCACGGGAGGACAGGGACCGGACACTGCAGAGCCCATACAGCTGCTCCCCACGGGAGGACAGGGACCGGATACTGCAGAGCCCATACAGCTGCTCCCCACGGGAGGACAGGGACCGGACACTGCAGAGCCCATACAGCTGCTCCCCACGGGAGGACAGGGACCGGACACTGCAGAGCCCATACAGCTGCTCCCCACGGGAGGACAGCCAGCAGCACGGCTGCTCCCATCACCAGGGTTGTTCAACTAGGATTAATGTTGCCACCTCTCTAGTCTGCAGGGTTTTTTATTAATTGTGTTGCTGGCAAAGCCACCTTGAGATAAATGCAGCCTGTTTCCACACCCTTGGGAATAAAAACAATCAACGCTGCCCAAAACCAATTAAAAGAAAGAATTGCATTTATATAGCACCGTTCCCGACCTCAGGATGTTCCAAAGTGCTTTACCGCCAATAAAGTACTTTTGAAGTGTAGTCATTGTTTGTAAAGTAGGAAACTTGGCAGACAATTTTCACACAGCAAGCTCCCACAAACTGCAATGTGATAATGATCAGAATAGGCCAGTTAGTTTAATATCAGGGGTGGGTAGGGTTTTAGTAACAATAATCGGGGAAAAAATCACCGGACACTTGGAGAGGTTTGAGTTAGTTAAGGATTGCCACTATGGATTTGGAAAAGGCAGATCATACTTAATAATCTGATTGAATTTTTTGATGAAGGGAATGCAGTGGATGTTGTTTATATGGATTTCAAGAAAGCATTTGATAAGGTGCCACATAAAAGGCTGGTTAACAAAATTGAGGCTCATGGAATACGAGGGTCAGTGTCCAATTGGATAAAAAAATTGGCTTAAGGACAAAAGCAATGAGTCGTGGTAAACGGTTGTTTTTTAGGCTGGGGGATGGTAGACAGTAGTGTTCCCCAAGGGTCAGTGCTGGGACCACTGCTTTTTATTGCTATATATCAATGACTTGGATCTTGGAATACAGAGCAGAATCTCAAATTTTGCCGATGACACCAAACTTGGAGATGTGGCAAACAGTGAGGATGATATGAACTGCCTTGAACAGAACATAGATAGGCGAGCAGAATGGACAGTCAGTTGGCAGGTGGAATTCAATACTGACCAGTGTGAGGTGAGGCATTTTGGCAGAAGGAATATATACTTAATGGCACAGTTCTAAAGAGTGTGCAGGAACAGAGGGACCTGGGGGTGCATGTACATTGATCTTTGACGATGACAGGACTTATTGAGAGAGTGGTTAGTAAAACATATGGGGTCTTGGGCTTCATAAACAGAGGCATTGAGTACAAAAGCAGGGAAGTTATGCTGAACCTTTATAAAGCTCTGGTTAGGCCCCAACTGGAGTACTGCATCCAGTTCTGGTCACCACACTTCAGGAAGGATGTGAGGGTTCTTGAGAGGGTGCAGAGGAGATTTACCAGAATGGTTCCAGAATGGGGGATTTTAGTTACAAGGTTAGGTCGGAAAAGCTGGGTTTGTCCTCCCTGGAACATAGGAGATTGAGGGGAGATTTAATAGAAGTGTACAAGATTATGACAGGCTTAGATAAGTTAGACAAGGAAAAACTGTTCCCATTAACTAGATTAACTAATGGTACAAGGACTAGGGGACACAGATTAAAGGTTTTGGGCAGGGGGAATATGAGGAAGATCTGGCATGGATTCAAGGGGCCGAATAGCCTCCTTCTGTACTGTAAATGACTCAATAACTCTAATCTGTTTTTGTGATATTGGTTGAGGGATAAATATTGGCCCCAGGAGACTGGGGAGAACTCCCCCGCTCATCTTAGAATAGTGCAGTGTTTGCATCTGCCAGACAGTGCAAATAGGACCTTCGTTTAGCATCTCATCCTAAAGTCCGTACCTGTGACAGTGCAGCACTCCCTCAGTACTGCACTAGAGTGTCAGCCTAGATTTTGTGCTCAGGTTTCTGGAGGGGGACTTGAACCTATGATCTTCTGACTCAGAAGTCAGAGTGTTACCCACTTAGCCACAGACAACACCTGATCAGCTGCTTATTCGTCTCACTAACTCTTGGCATGTGGGGCCGGATGTCATCGGGCACCATGGTTTAGCAGGCAGTCGATGGGCGGAGAGGACAAGGACTCTGCCCGGCTGGAAGCAGAACAAAGCGGGAAAGCCGAAGCTGAAATGTCGGAAGACGATTGGATCCTCAGACAGCGGTGTTTCCCATGAAAACCGACCTCAGCAATTCCAGATGGCGTCTTTCACTGGGACGTCCGTGACCCGTTCCCAGGGTTCAGGAGCTGGTCTATCTGGCACGGGGCCCCCTCCATTGATCCGTCTTTGCCCAGCGTATGATGTGGCTCCATTACCGGTGACTGGCACGGGCGCAGTCAGCATGTCGCACGTCACAGTGGCGCCTCCGGTGCCATGTCTCGCTCCAGTTGTCGTCTTTGTTCCGAGCTCTGCAGTGAGAGCCCCGAGCCCTCCGCCCATTCCCCCCTCTCAGATTCAGCCTGTTCCATCACCCTACACCTCCAGCACACCCTCCCCAACCCCTCACCTCCACGGACCTCTCTCATCGGGTGGGCCACTACCTGCTGCAAACTCACAGAGAAGCTCCCCGCTGCAGCTCAACCTGCTCCAGGAGGAGTTAGCAATGTGGCCAAGACCTCCCAGTCACCGGTGGGCAGGAGGAGCCCGTGCGTGTAAGTAACTTTTCATTTAAAATCACGCACTAACACGGACAAGAATTCACAAAATACAACCACATGCTTAGAAACGGCAGAAGGAGAGCTCCCTCCAGTGGTCAGAAGACCCTTCCTTCTGTAATCTGATGTGCTGAGATGGCTGATCTGCTCCTGGGTGATATACTTGGCCTGCAAGGGAGGGGGGATTTTCCACTGCTGATGGTGGGAGGGGGTGGTGGTGAATTCAGCATCAGGATCCAGTGTCCACGTCCCAATCCATGTCTGTACAGCCTGCTGACTGTGACTGCCCATGTTCAGGTGTGAGGATGTACAGGACAAGGAGCTCGAGTCAACCTAGCACAGAGCTGGACCTCACAGGGCGCCCCGCCACTGCTGCAAAACATGAGCCTATCACACTGACTGAGGCCGACCAAACCAGCACAGCCCAGCAGCCAATCTTACTGCTTTCTGTGGCTCAGGACTGCACAGAGCAGCATATCGATCTGCTGAAAGTTGGATTGCCCACGTGGTTATATTCAGGATACTTACCATATGCAACACAAACACATTTGCTTTGCTCTTTATGTTTTAGATGGATGTCGCTGATGACCCTGGGGATCCAAACATTCAGCCCACCCGTTGTGAACTCATGGACCTGCTCTTACACGAGGATTTGAGCTCTGGAATTGGTTCTACCGTCTCTGGCAGCAGAGCCGCAACATCTGGATCACTGGAATCAGACTTCACTGGATCCAGGTCAAATCCTAAATCCCAAAGTGCCACAGGTAACAGAACGGATGTGGGCACTGTCTGGGAGAGTGTTATCAATCTACCCCTGCCAACTTTATGTGTTCCCTACTTACCCATCTATCGAAAATGAAGTTGTTGAGTGTCTCTTCTGAACAGCCACATTGGCCAGTCACAGGGCAGATAGTGATCATGTGACTCCTTGGCCAGTAGTAGCCACATGGCAAATATTGACCGTGTGACCTACTGGCCAACAGTAGCCAGCTGGGAGGTGGTGGGGTAACATATTGGCAATGTTACTGGACTAGTAATCCAGAAGCTGGGACTAATGCTTGGGAAGCATGAGTTCAACTCCCACAATGATAGCTGCAGGGATTTAAATTCATTTCATTAATAAATCTTGAATAAAATGTTAATTTAATGAATGATGATCATGAAACTACTGGATTGTTGTAAAAACCCATCTGGTTCACTAATGTCCTTCAGGGGAGGAAATCTGCCATCTATATCTGGTCTGGCCACGTGACTCCAGACCCAGCTATGTGGTTAACTCTTAACTGCCCTCTGAAAAGCCGAGCAAGCCACTATTGGTGTCTCACCACAGCCTGCTCAAGGGCAGTTAGGATGGGCAATAAATGCTAGCCTTGTCCGTGACACTCACATCCCAAGGACAATTTTTCTTTTAAACCTGGTGGGAAATGATCATGTGACCATTTGTAAGTCTACACTTTGCAAACTCTACACTTGTTCTGGTTAATGAACTATACAGATTAAAGGATTCCAGGTTAGATCATTGGTCTATGCAATTGGGCTCAGGATGGAGGAAAGACCAGGGTTTGCATTCCCGATAGTTGTCCAAGCACTGCTCCTCACTCACCCTGTTTAGAATTGTCTCCCTCAATTGGATGCTGCTGTTTACCTGTGAGGTGCTGATGGATTCTGTTCCCCAGGTGCCAGTCACAGCAGCCAGTACTTTGCAACCACCAACGTGTCTGGTCAGTCTCCAAGCAGGAGGAAGCAGGCGGACATGGGAGGGAGCGATGTGGGTAAGCACTTGGCAAGGGATCCATTCTGGTCAATGATAAAGAACATGTCCAAGACTGTGATGATGACGTACCAACTCCCAATCAGGTAGGAAACTGCCTCGGAGTAAATGCATGGCATTGTACAGAAATTGCACTGAATTCTATACAAACTGTGCCCTCCCTGAGCCTTCAGGAGAGGAGGGGAATAAATCCTGAAATCAGTACATGGAAGCTGATACAATTGTAACTTTCAAAAGGGAATAAAGTTTTGCAGGGCTAGGGGATTAATTGGATAGCTCTTTAAAAGAGCAGGCACAGTCACAAGGGGTCAAATGGCCTCCTGTGCTCTATCTTTCCACGATTCCTATGATTTTCATCTTTAAGGTCGAGCATTGTATTTTGATGAGGTAATTAATTTTATTTGGTTTTCAATCAGGGACCGAGAGACTGTGTTGAAGGAAGATCGACAAAAGTTAGCAACGATGTGGCCTTTCCAGCCACAATTTACGGAGCTGCAGAAGAAGGAATTGGCTGCATTGTATCCCTGGATCGGGTCCCACTGCATCCCAGAGAATACGGACATACAGGTTTAAAAACAAAATCACTCCGCTTGTGTGATAGAGTGGATCTGTGGAAAGGTGAACTGGGTGGGGCAGTCAACTCATGGCCGGACCTTCAGTCACCGAGACATTAAGCTTTGGAATTCCCTCCCTAAATCTCTCCTTTTAAGACACTCGTTAAAACCTACTTCTTTGACCAACCTTTTGCTCACCTGTCCTAGTATATCCTTATGAGGCACGATGGGCCAAATGGCCTACTTCTGTGCTTTATGATTCTATGGCTCTAATAGGTGGGAATACTTAAACAGAGCTGCATTGAGGGCAGTCTCAGTGACAACATTCTCCCTGGAGTACAGTTCTAGGTAATGTTCCACCCAGCGGTCGATTTGTTTGCGTTGGTCAGTGATTGTGTCCCCTGATTTAGATTTGAGGGGGGCGATCTTCTTGATGGTTGGCCCAAAAGCTCTCTTAATGCCATCATGCATTCCTCTGATATTTCCGGTGTCTGAGGCCAGCTGAATATGACTGCATAGGTGTTGCCAGTAGTCATTTGCGCAGCACCTGGCTGTTCTTTGTGCAGTGCTTCTGGCTGCTTTAAGTGCTACGGATGTTAACTCGCTGGGGGCTTTCTTGTAGTTCAGCAGTGCAATGCGCTGAGCGGCTATGACAGGTTCCAGCTCTTCAATGTGAGATTGAAACCAGTCTGCATTCTGCTTCACACGTTTGCCATAGGTGATCATGGCTGACTCATAGATGGCGTCTCTGATGTGGGCCCACTTGGTCTCTGCATCCCCTGTGGGAGTGTTTTGGAGGGCTTTTTCAAGTGAATTTAGAAACTTATGTAACAGCTGTGGATAAGAAATTCTGCTCGTGTTGATGCGCGGGCGGCCCTTTTGCTTGGAGTGATGCAGCTTCTTTGGTTTGAGGCTAACCTTGCTGCACACCAGGGAGTGGTCGGTGTCGCAGTCTGCACTGTGGAAGCTGCGTGTGATTTGAACGCTGTTTAAAGAGGCTCGCCTTGTCATGATGAGGTCCAGCTGGTGCCAACGATGTGATCTTGGGTGCCTCCAAGAAACCTGGTGACAGGGATTAGTGTGAAAGAACGAGTTGGTGATGCAGAGGTTATGATAGGTACACAACTCAAGCAGTCTCTGTCCATTCTCATTCATCCTTCCAATGCCATCGCACCCAAGGCAGGAGGGCCATGAGTCATGGTCGGCCCCAACCCTGGCATTAAAGTCCCCCAGCAGGAACAGGTGTTTGGTGTTGGGGATGCTTCTAATGATATTATGGAGTTCCTCGTAGAACTGGTCTTTAGCTTCAGGTGAGGAGCAGAGTGTTGGAGCGTAGATGCTGAGTAGGTGTACTAGACCAGAGGCGGTGAACAGTCGGATGGACAGTATGCGTTCCGAGCTATTTGAGGGTGGCTCTATCATGCTGAGCAAACAGTTTCTGATGGCGAAGCCCACTCCATGCTGTCTTGGTTCCTCAGGATCCCTACCCTGCCAGAAGAAGGTGTAGTCTTGCTCTCTTAGAGATCCACTCGCAGGGAGGCGTGGCTCCTGAAGTGCTGCAATGTCCACATTGAGTCTACTGAGCTCGTTGTTAATGATGGCGGTCTTCCTAGAATCATTGATTTGTGTAAGGTCTTCCGACAGGCCAGGACACATAGTTCTGACGTTCCAGCTTGCAAAACGAAGGGCTGGTACCTTCTTTCCTTTTTTGGTCGTGCTGTTTGGTGCGGTGTTACAGTCCACTTGTCGGGCAATGACCCTGAGCTCCAAGACCCATTGAAGCAGGTGGACTGTGGCGGGACAGAACCTTACTGACCGGGGGCTGCCCGGTTTTAGGCGGGCGGTAGCTGTCCAGTGAGGTGTAATGACCTCTCCCACCGACAAAGGCAACCCGTGGCGCCCAATCTCTACGCCAATTCAGCTGGGCTTATAACCCGTAACTGCTGCCTTCCGTGTTGTTTTGGTCGCTGTGAGACGACTATGGAGTGACCTCTCCATGGCGCATGCCTGGGCGGTTGTATGGAGGTTGTGAGTTGCCCAAGCGTCAAAACCCCCCCCTCGGCCTTCCTGGTGGGGTCCAAAGGAGTGCAGAGCACGACTTTTGGTACCGGTATGACTGCAGAAACATGCCAAAGGTGACACATGACCGCCTTCGGGGTTCCGCTCTGGATTTTCTGTTGGGGTTTTCTCCCTTAGCCTTGGTCTCTCCCGAGACGCACACAAGGCAATGGGGTTGTTAGGGCCCCTACACAGGGATAGGTGGATGCCGGTGGGAGGAAGTGGAAGGAAGGGGGTGCGAGGGGGAGCTGGGAAGGGGGATGCAGGGGGGTAGGGGAGGGGGTGCAGGTGAAGGGGGTGCGAGGGGGGAGCTGGCAGTCTCTGCCAGTCATGGATGAGCTGGACTTACAGCCAACAAAATCAGAACTCAGTGATGCCATTGATTCTCTAGCCGGCGGAAAAGCCCCTGGGAAGGACGGCATTACCCCTGAAATAATCAAGAGTGCCAAGCCTGCTATACTGTCAGCACTCTACGAACTGCTATGCCTGTGCTGGGACGAGGGAGCAGTACCTCAGGACATGCGCGATGCCAATATCATCACCCTCTATAAGAACAAGGGTGACCGCGGTGACTGCAACAACTACCGTGGAATCTCCCTGCTCAGCATAGTGGGGAAAGTCTTCGCTCGAGTCGCTTTAAACAGGCTCCAGAAGCTGGCTGAGTGAGTCTACCCTGAGGCACAGTGTGGCTTTCGAGCAGAGAGATCGACCATTGACATGCTGGTCTCCCTTCGCCAGCTACAGGAGAAATGCCGCGAACAACAGATGCCCCTCTACGTTGCTTTCATTGATCTCACCAAAGCCTTTGACCTCGTCAGCAGACGTGGTCTCTTCAGACTACTAGAAAAGATTGGATGCCCACCAAAGCTACTAAGTATCATCACCTCATTCCATGACGATATGAAAAGCACAATTCAGACCCTTTTTCTGTACTGAGTGGTGTGAAACAGGGCTGTGTTCTCACACCTACACTGTTTGGGATCATCTTCTCCCTGCTGCTCTCACATGCAGTTAAGTCCTCAGAAGAAGGAATTTTCCTCCACACAAGATCAGATGGCAGGTTGTTCAACCTTGCCCGTCTAAAAGCGAAGACCAAAGTACGGAAAGTCCTCATCAGGGAACTCCTCTTTGCTGACGATGCTGCATTAACATTTCACACTGAAGAGTGTCTGCAGAGACTCATCGACAGGATTGCGGCTGCCTGAAATGAATTTGGCCTAACCATCAGCCTCAAGAAAATGAACATCATGGGACAGGACGTCAGAAATGCTCCATCCATCAATATCGGCGACCACGCTCTGGAAGTGGTTCAAGGGTTCACCTACCTAGGCTCAACTATCACCAGTAACCTGTGTCTAGATGCAGAAATCAACAAGCGCATGGGAAAGGCTTCCACTACTATGTCCAGACTGGCCAAGAGTGTGTGGGAAAATGGCGCACTGACACGGAACACAAAAGTCCGAGTGTATCAAGCCTGTGTCCTCAGTAACTTGCTCTATGGCAGCGAGGCCTGGACAACGTATGTCAAGTCCTGTAACATTGATCACAAGTGGTGGGAGTCAGTTGCCAGTGATCGCCAGAGCTGGCGGGCAGCCATAAAGGTGGGGCTAAAGTGTGGCGAGTTGAAGAGACTTAGCAGTTGGCAGGAAAAAAGACAGAAGCGCAAGGGGAGAGCCAACTGTGTAACAGCCCCAACAACCACTTTTATCTGCAGCACCTGTGGAAGAGTCTGTCACTCTAGAATTGGCCTTTATAGCCACTCCAGGCGCTGCTCCACAAACCACTGGCCACCTCCAGGCACTTACCCATTGTCTCTCGAGACAAGGAGAAGAAGACGACTTAAACAGGGGAGACCAGTCAAACAGTCTACCAGTGCTCAGAATATTACAAATAACTGTATTCTGCCTGTTTGTAACATAATGTACCAGAGGAAGGTGGGAACACGAGGTGGCCATTCTGCCCCTCATGTCTGATCCGCCATTCAATTAGATCACGACTGATCTCTGCCTTTTATCCATTTATCTGCCTTAGTTCCATATCCCCCGATACCCTTACCTAATAAAAACTTTAGCCCTCATGTGGAGAATCAATTCTGACATGGAAAAGTTGGGCCCAATGGCCCATTTCTATGCAAATCCTTCTGTAATTTTTGGACATCCATAGACTACGTGAGTGATGGGGTCAGTGTCAAACAAAGGTGAGGTCTTACACAAAGGCAAAGGTGGAAACATTGAGAATTTTTGTTTGGGAATGAAATAAAGGAAATTCTAAGTCTTTGTAAGAAAGAGGTGCCATTTGCAAGACGCTCTCTCCCCGTTATTAATCCGTGCACTATTGTCGGCTGTGCCTTCAGCTGCCAAGGTCCTGAAGTCTGGAATTCCCTCTGTAAACCTCTCCGTCTCTCTCTCTCTCGCCTCCTTTAAGATGCTCTTCAAAACCTACCTCTTTGACCAAGCTTGACCTGTTCAAATATCTCTTTATGTAGCTCGGTGTCAGTCTTTGTTTGATAATTGCCCTTGTAAAGCGCCTTGGGATATTTTACCACATTGAAGGCGCTATATAAATCCATGTTTTTAAAATCTAGTGAGGGCCCAGAGTGATGAGATAAATTTGCCAGTCGTTAAATGTGAATTTGAAATGATCTTATTCTTCATCCTTTGCAGGCCAGGACTAAATGCAAGGGTGGTTTGATGGACTGCGTTCATGGGACATGCAATATCCAGGCCCCAGTCTGGCCAGGGGGTGAGGTTTCAGGCATGAGCATAAAGCTGCCTGCGACGTGCGAGGCCTCGAACCCTGGCAAGGCTCTGGACTGCTTCACCTCAGCAACCTGAAACCTGAGGAGGAAACGGTGGAGTCCCCTTCTTTAACCTGTTCGTGGCCCGTAACATATGGTGGCAAAGCGCAGAGTGGGCGAAGTGGAGCCAGGCTCTGCTGACAGCTCCCGCGAAAGGCAGCGGAATTCCCGCCACTAAGACAGTGAAAACTATCCCGTCGGAGTGACCTGTTTATCCTCGGCTCACTTTTGGCTGTTTGAACGACTCCTGGCTGCTTAATAATAGCACCCGGACAGAACGTTGCGTTCTTGTTTGTTCATAGTGACTCTCCTTGGTTTTAGGTAACATGTTCACGGTTGTGGATGACTGTGAATCTCCAGCACTTCTAATACTACAGAGACAGATGGAGATACAAGTATCTATACAGATATGTTTTGTGGCATTGATAGATTATTCCCCTTCTCCTGCCTTACCCCATTACCAACTTTCGAGCTTCAGGATAATAAATTCCTGAATTACCGATTGTGAAAGGTTTTCAGACAGAGGATATTCCGAAGTGAAGGAAAGAACTTGCATTTATATCACGTCTTTCACCACCTCAGGATGGAACAGAACGCTTTACAGACTATGAAGTACTTTTGAAGTGTAGTCACTGTTTTAGGGAGTGTATATACAAACAGTTGAGCCCATATTCCAGGCTGACACTCAGTGCCAGTTTAGGGTAGAACCATAACCAGCTAATATTGGGAATATGTATATCTGTTTCTGTCTATGTGGTTGAAGCTGCATTTGATGGACCAGATGCTCAGTTGCAGTATCCTGATGGCAAAGTCCATATGAACGGGAGGAGGATGATTCCGCTGTCATTTATGCCACATTGGAGGTGAATGGGGGAAGAGGCCGTTGGTGCTGCCACTTGTGACTGTGACAGTGCTTTCAACGAGTGATCAGCAATCGATTCATGTCTGTCGCAGAGTGTTGTTGGGTGGGATCAGATGTGGATTCACATCCCAGCTGGGCTGTTGTGTTAAATCACCAGATGCTTTTCCCACTTCCCCTAGGGAGGGCGAGAGACCAGAACAAGAACTGACCAGACCAGTCCTGTTCAATCTGCTAGATACAGACCTCCTGTAATGAGCCTCTGTTGTTGGTGAGATACTGAGAGCTGCTGCAGCCCTCTCCCACTCTCGGGTAAGGAATGCAACATGTCTTGAGAAAACCTAGGGAATGATTGCTATATTCCTACGGTTGAGGGGATGTGAAGTGAGTAGTGCAACAGATCAGGTGTTGTCCTTGAGTCTACAGGTTTGAATTAAGCCAAGACTGATGGAATAAATGTTGCCTCTTTTTATTGGCTGTGAGGGCCCTAAGTGAAATGAGATTGGGGCAGTCATTGTCCTCCATGACCCCGCCCCCACCCTTTCTGATGGGTCCAGCTGCACTGCACAAAACCGTGCTTAATGTGGCACTGAATTAAACTCATTCATTGGGGCTAACAGTATGGTAGGTGTGAGAAATGGAAGGTCTAACTAGTGCAAAAGTGTTTAGGATTAACTCAGTCTTGTAGCTGTGTAGAGGGAGGTTTACTCTGTATCTAACCTGTGCTGTACCTGCCCTGGGAGTGTTTGATGGGACAGTGTAGAGGGAGCTTTACTCTGTATCTAACCTGTGCTGTACCTGCCCTGGGAGTGTTTGATGGGACAGTGTAGAGGGAGCTTTACTCTGTATCTAACCTGTGCTTATACCGGATATAACGGATAGAAAAATGCCCCTTACAGCACTGACACTGTAACCTGAAACACAAAACAAAATTTCAAGGAAGTAAAATATAATTGATCCATTTGGGACAGGGTAGTGAATAAACATTCACCAGGACAGCTAGAATTAACTAAAACATCATGTAAATATCTGTATTTAAGTTTCTTGAACCACTGATATATCATACTTTTATATTTTTATTGTTTAGGAAATTTTATGTCAACATCTGTGATTTACAGAGTGAATTGCAATGAAGGACAGTGACTGTTATCGTGTGCTATGTTTGAGACACTATCGTCATCTTAACTTAATGTCGACAATTCTTTGTTTAATTTGAAGAAAGAAATGATTTAAGACAAAAATGTTGTATGAGGGGAAAAGTAACTGAATAAAGAAATAAATGAATCATTATTTATCAATTCAGACTCAGGATGTGGGAGTCGCTGGTAAGGTCAGCATTTATTCCCCGTCCCTAGTTGCCCTGTGGAAGTGGTGATGGGTCCTCTTCTTGAACTGCTGCAGTCTGTGTGGTGACGGTGCTCCCACAATAGTGTTAGAATTTTGATGAACGAGCGGTGATATATGTCTGTCAGGATCGTGTGTGACTTGGAGGTGATGGTGCTCCCATGATGTAGCTGCTCTTGTCCTTCATGTGGCTAAGATTCCACAGATGTGATGTGCTGTTGGAGTAAGCTTGGTGAGTCGATATAATTTATTTCTTAATTGGATAGTTCACTGGTGATGGATCAGTTGCATCTGTTCATTATCATATTTTGAACATTTAAGTCTTTCCAACTGATGTGGTGCAAAGTGGCTAAACGACTGATGATATGGAAGTTACACGATACGTGGTGATATCACTTGCATGTAGTTTTAATTCATATTTTACTGCAGTTTCAAGTTCTAATTATTGTTTCACTTTTCAAAGTTTGTTTTGAAGAGAATGTTAAAAATGAATAATGTTCCAGGACCAGCATTCCTCTGGGATTGCACTGTGTATCACTGCTGTTTCCAGCAGAACTTCTGCTCACCCCTTACATGGTAAATGGTGTCAGGGACAGAGCTAGGGATGGAGAGTCCCTAAGGTTGGAGTTCTTACCCCACCTGTTCAGTGAGGGCCTGTTATGTCTGAGCTGAGGTAGTCAAAGGTGTTTCCAGACTCACCATTCATTGTCCCAGCATCATTCTGCTCTGAGTAGTCAGCCAACCCTCTCGACTCCGGTGTGGAACAGTGGAGAATTCATGCCCCCTGGAGAATATATCGACACAAGGCACTTAGATTAGATATCCAATCCGATGAGAATCTGGCCCCAGCTGGAACCTCTGAACTGTGTCCACTGAGACTGCTTGTTCAATAGCAATGGCGCAGGAATGGAATTACAACCACTTACTTTTATATAGCACCTTTAACGCAGTATAAATGCCCCATGACACTTCACAGGAGTGTTATCGGACAAAGTTTGACACTGAGCTACATAAGGACACATTAGGTCAATGGCCTAAAACTTAACAGGTTGGTTTTAAGCAGCGACTTACAGGTGGAGAGGTTTAGCGAGGGAATTCTAGGGCCTCAGCAGCTGAAGGCACAGCTGCCAATGATGGAGCGAAGAAAATTGGGGATGTGCAAGAGGCCAGAATTGGAGGAGCACGTCAGTGATTTGCGACTGGTGATGAGAAGTAAATAATGAACCTTCTGCTCTGCTGCCAACTCTGTCTGTGATGCTAAATACAGTGGAAATGTCAAGGTATGTGTAGCCTTGTGAAGATATGATGCAACATGATCAGCCTCCAGACGGACAAACCTGGGCTCCACCAGTGGCGCACAGAGTAGGGAAGTGGCCTGGGTCACTCAAAGAAAAGGGTTTTTACCCATTGACCCATTATGGAGCCAAGGAAGACATGATCGAGGTTTTAGGGAATGAGCCATATAGGGTTGGTGCACGCTGGAGATGTGCTTGTCATCCTGCAGCCTGCCTCATGCGGGTTTCAGCAGCATCAGTGTTCAGGGCTGCAAAGCCGGCGCTCAATCCCGAGGCGATTCAGGATCCAAAAAACCTCAGGAACAGACTGAACATTCTGAATATTAACATTTCAAAGCCATGAACCACCACAAATAGCTGTAAATGTTCATTTTACATGAGTTAGCCTGTATTTCAAAATCCGCAGACAATTCAACCACGTGGGGTATTGTAGACAAACACAATCCCATCCTTGTTCAATGTCCATGATCTCCGCATTCCAACCAGTATAGTGCAGATTGTAGACATTGATTAGTAGCAGCATAGCACAACTAGTTAGTGATTGAGAGGGAGTTCCCTCCCTAGCACCCTAACTACTGTCTCACCTGCTATCAAGTAACTAGCGATACACCAGTGATCAAACCTGGGATCTCCTGGTATGCACTGGGGCAGTGCTTCTATGATTATGTCCCAATTGCAATACTAATACTTTATTTCCCATAACTTACTAGGAAAAAGTATGTTTCACAGATTTCAGTTGTTCATCTATAGAATCGCCCCAATGTGATGTTCTGAATGCACATTCACTACATATCGGGATAGCTGTTCAGGAACCCTTGCTCAGCATGTTTAACCCTGTTTATTTGTGTTCATTCATTGAGAGGTGTGCACCGAACAAATCAAAAAGGCCTGACCCAGGGTTGACTAAAGCTGACCCCTTGGGATCAAAGGTTTTGACCCCACATTTGCTGGATGGGCAGGAGATACTGAAACAGCAATGTTTTGATGCAGTGACCCACAAAATGATCTGGATAATCTGAGTCATGATTTTCTTTCCCGCTCGATCCTCATTGCCCTGCCATTTCTGAAGTTACAAACTTTAGTAAATGTTCAGAGATGTGTTAACAAGTAGAACAATCTCTTCAGAAACCATTGAAAGTACTTGCTGTGCACAAAGAAACATGAGATATGCAGTAGACAATTCGATGTATGCTGTCTGTTCACAACATAATGTACGAGAGAGTATCTGTTCCCTTTGCACTACTCCTTGCCCTTCTGGGACCATTTTTATCTAATCTATACATGTGGGGGGTGCTCAAATCGACCTTGACCTGACATTGAGCAAATGTCCTGACTTTGATTCCTGCTTTTTTCTCAGTTAGGGTAAAAAATGGGAGACCACGTTTACCGTTGGTGTCCCTGGACTAAGGTGGGATCACTACAAGTGTATGTTTGTAGAGATGAGGTGAAGAGTGGTTTTGGTTCAGCCATAATGTCGCACTTAGTTGAATATTTTGCTGAACGCAATAAGTCCAGGCTAAACCATGGTGGGCCATTTAGGGGTGACACCAGAGGGGACTAACAGAAGCTGCAGGGTTGTAATGGACTGGGACTTAAATCTGGCATGTTAAATATCCAGGATCACACATGAATGGGCATTTTTTCAGGTGCTGATGCCCGTGGAACCTTGAACCAGCACAAGTTTTTAAAAAATTGTTCTTGGGATGTGTGTGGAGCTGGCAATATTGCCCATCCCTAGTTGCCCTTGAGAAGATCGTGAACCTCTGCAGACCCTGTGGTGAATGTACACGGTGCTGTTAGGTAGAGTGTTCCAGGATTTTGCTCCACTGACAATGAAGTAATGACTGATATATTTCAAAGTAAGGATGATGTGTGACTTGGAGGGGAACTTGTTGGTGTTCCCATACACCAGCTGTCCTTGTCCTTCTCGGTGGTGGAGGTCATGGGCTCGGGGGCCGAAGAATCCACACTGCAGCCACAGTGCACTGGTGATGAATGGACTGAATGTGTAAGGTGGTGGATGGGCTGCTGAGCAAAAGACTGCTTTGTACTGTATGGTGTTGAGCTTCTTGAGTGTTGTTAAGCTGCACCCATCCAAACAAGTGGAGAGTTGGCACCTTTGAAGATGGAGGTGTTCCAAAAAAATCTTAAATGAAAGCACTGGTTCATACTAGTTCCTATTGTAGGCATCCATAGAGTAACGAAACACTCCAAATCACTGCAGATTAACTGGATATTATAACAGGTCTCCTGGTCTCTATAGGACTCTGGAATGGGTGTACTGAACCATTTTATTGCAAATAATAAAAGCATTGTCCGCTAAAGCAGATTAGTTTGATGTTGATATTAACCCCTCCTTCGCCATACTGTGGAATCTCCGAAAATAATGCCAGTAGTTATTTTCACTTAAGTGCCTGTTTACAATCAAAGGAGGTGGGGAGGGATTGGAAGGAAGGGAGAGGGGGAGGATCTAGGATTAAGGAGAAGTTGTTTGTTGGTAAAAGTTGTGTTCTGTCCTCGTCCTTGTGTCCCTTTCCACACTTTTCCACCTTGTAAAACTTAAATTGCTTGGTGACACTCACCCATGTTCTAGGTCTTAGCTCATTGCCTTTGAAATACACTTTTGGTGTCCTTTTTCTTTGGTATAAGTAAGGAAAACCTCAACCCCTGGTTAAAGATCCAGGCAGCTGATCCACCCATGGGCTTCTGCCTAACATGCTCTGAAACCAGTCGCTGAAGGTGAGTGAGGAGCCTGTTTTAAGGTCAGGGATTGGGAGCAGGTAAAACGATGAGCAAAAATTCTGTACTGTGATGTATTGAGGCAAAAAGCATCACTCTAGTGTGCTTATAACCAAAGGAACATAGGAGCAGGAGTAGGCCATTCAGCCCATCGAGCCTGCCCCGCCATTCAATATGATCATGGCTGATCATCCACTTCAATGCCTTTTTCCCACACTATCCTCATATCCCTTTATGTCATTGGTATTTAGAAATCTGTCAATCTCTGCTTTAAACATACTCAATGACCGAACTTCCACAGCCCTCTGGGATAGAGAATTCCAAAGAATCACAACCCTCTGAGTAAAGAAATTTCTCCTCATCTCTGTCCTAAGTGGCTTTCCCCTTATTTTGAAATTGTATCCCCTGGTTCTAGCTAAGATGTTTCCCCTGGTTGGGGAGTCTAGAACCAGGGGAAACATCTTAGCTGCATCTATCCTGTCTATCCCTTTACATATTTTGTAGGTTTCAGTGAGATCACCTCTCATTCCTTGAAACTCTAGAGAATACAGGCCCAGTTTTCCCTAATCTCTCTTCATAGGATAGTCCCGCTATCCCGGGAACAAGTCTGGTGAACCTTCATTGCACTCCCTCTTTGGCAATAATATCCTTCCTTAGGTAAGGGGCCCAAAATGCACATAGTACTCCAGGTGCGGTCTAACCACGGTTTTATACAATTGAAGCAAGACTTCACTACTCCTGTACTCAAATCCTCTTGCGATAAAGGCTAACATACCATTAGCCTTCCTAATTGCTTGCTACACCTGCATGTTAACTTTCAGTGACTTATTGACAAGGACACCCAGGTCCCTTTGTAAATCTACACTTTCTAATCTCTTGCCATTTAAGAAATACTCTGCACATCTATTTCTCCTACCAAAATGGATAATCTCACATTTTTCAACATTATATTCCATCTGCCACATTCTTGCCCACTCACTAAGTCTGTCCAAATCCCCTTGAAGCTACTTTGCATCTTCCTCACAACACACATTCCCACCTAGTTTGTGTCATCCACGAACTTGGAAATACTACATTTGGTCCCCACATCCAAATCATTGATATATATTGTGAACAGCTGGGGCCCAAGCTCTGATCCCTGCGGTCCCCCACTGGTCACAGCCCGCCAATATGAGAATGACCCGTTTATTCCTACTCTCTGTTTTCTGCCTGTTAACCAATCCTTAATCCCTGCCAGTTTATTACCTCCTATCCCATGTGCTTTAATTTTGCTAACCAACCTCCTGTGGGGGAGTTTATCAAAAGCCTTCTGAAAATCCAAGTATACCACATTCACCGACTCCCCTTTATCAATTCTCAAAAAACTCTTAACAGGTTCATCAAACATGATTTCCCATTCATAAATCCATGTTGACTATGCCTAATCAGATAATTATTATCCAAGTGTCCATTTATCATACACTTTTATCACTGCTCTAGAAAACCATCCCTAACACACTCCAGAAACTCATCCTTCACAGCATTAGTGCTCATTAGGTTTACCCAGTCTATATACTGATTGAAGTCACCCATGATTACTGTATTACCCATGCTACATGCTTCTCTAATCTCCTGATTAATGCCATGCCCCAAACTGTTTGGTGGCCTATAAAAAAAACTCCTACAAATGTTTGCTGCCCCTTGCTGTTTCTTAGCTCCACCCAAAGAGATTCCACATTTTGTTCTTCCATAAACTTCACCATCTCTGAAGTTAAGGAGGTGGTGGGCGGTTGCCTCCTCGTAGCAGATATAATGTACAACAATGTTCCGCTCCGGTTGATCAACGTGTACGCTCCGGTTCAATGCAGCGAGTGACTGACCGTCCTCCAGCAGCTCCCACTGCTGATGGTGACATCCAGGCTGGTCATTCTTGGCGGTGACTTCAACTGCATCATTGGTGCAGTTGGATGATCCGGCAGTGATGACAGCTAACTGGATGCTACGTCCATATTCCTAATGGAAACAGTAAAGGATGCCAAGCTGCACAACGTCTTCAGCAAACCTGCACATGGAGCACAGCATAGATACATCTGGTCAAGGTCAGATGGGTCTGCCCATTCCAGATTGACTTCCTGTTTGTGTCCCATGCTTTCACAGTCAGATCCACCAACGTCAAGCCGGTGTTCTTCTTTGACCACTGCCTCTTACTGGCCGACTGTCACTTACAGGATGACCAGTGGGTTGGCAGGGGGACATGGAAGCTGAATGCTACACTGCTAACCCCAGAGAACATTGAGGAGCTCAAAAGGGATTACAAAGGTTGGAGAACCGTGAAACCTCTTTGAGTCTCCTGTGCACTGGTGGGAAGTGATCAAGGTGAACATCAAGAGGTTCTTTATCCTCAAAGGTGTTCAGAAGGTGAGAGAGGGAGACAGAGGGAAATGTCCCGACTCCAGAAAAGAATGCAAAATCTGCTCCTGCTGCAGTTGATGAGGCTTGAGGTCAAAGAGGATCTCCAAGAGGTGAAGAGCTTGCAGGCCTCGCTCTTAACCATGGAAGCCTCCAAGAGCATCGTCCGGTCCAGAGTCCGCTCTGTTGGGCAGGATGAGACGTGCTCGCGTTTCTTCTTCCAAAAGGTACACAGAGAGAGCTCTGTGATCAGCAGCCTAAAAGAAGAGGATGTCACAGGGTGTCAGTTTGGAGGTATCAGTGTCACAGGGTGTCAGTTTGGAGGTGTTAGTGTTACAGGGTGTCGGTGTTTGGAGGTGTTAGTGTTACAGGGTATCAGTGTTTGGAGGTGTCAGTGTCACAGGGTGTCAGTTTGGAGGTGTCAGTGTTACAGGGTATCAGTGTTTGGAGGTGTCAGTGTCACAGGTTGTCAGTGTTTGGAGGTTATCAGTGTCACAGGTTATCAGTGTCACAGGGTATCAGTGTTTGGAGGTGTCAGTGTCACAAGTTGTCAGTATCACAGGGTGTCAGTTTGGAGGTGTTAGTGTTTGGAGGTGTCAGTGTCACAGGGTGTCAGTGTTTGGAGGTGTCAGTGTCACAGGTTGTCAGTGTCACAGGGTGTCAGTTTGGAGGTGTCAGTGTCACAGGGTGTCAGTGTTTGGAGGTGTCAGTGTCACAGGGTGTCAGTGTTTGGAGGTGTCAGTGTCACAGGGTGTCAGTGTTTGGAGGTGTCAGTGTCACAGGGTGTCAGTGTTTGGAGGTGTTAGTGTCACAGGGTGTCAGTGTCACATTGAGTCCTTGTTACAGTGTGTTAATGTTTGGGTGTGTGCATGTATTAATGTTAGTGTGTGTCTGTTAGTGTTGTGTGCTAGTTTTGGTGTTAGTGTGTTAAGACTACAATTCAACCTGAGCTTTTCCCTTCTGCTTCAGTGAATGAACAATGTGAGGGTTTAGAATTCAGTCGCTTTGATTCTTTGTGCCTGTGGAATTGTCCAACGGGAGTCATAACCCTAACCTGCTATGAAAAGTCAAAGGAGCAATTAACCTAAGTTTACAGCCTGAGGAGGTGAATCCTAAAGGACTTCCCATTCATTCTTCTTATCAATTGATTCCCACCAGCTCCCCTGCCGGGGCTTTCTCTGGGGTTGGGTATGCTGGAGTCCCGCAGGGTGATCTAGTTAAAGATGTAGCCAGTCCGCACATTCTCTGCTGCATCTCAATAGCGTCAGAAACTATCTTCATCCCAAAAGTCGGGGCTCACGTGCTCCTTTGTAACACAATTAATGATCATGAAAACGCACGCCTCGTTACCGGCCGTCCCTCCCATTATAAATAATGGAAACTGAAAGTTGTCACCCGAATCCGATCAAAGCTTTTGTCTGCCCCTGTAGAGCCTGTTTATCCCACGGGTGAGCGGAAATTAGTGGAAACTGGTGCAGTAAGTAACACCGCAGAAACACGTTATTCCAGGACATTGTTGATTGAAGCCACCAATGTGAGCTAGGGAGGTATATCTGTCTGGGTTTGCCTTACTATAGAGCTCCCAAAAAAAGCCTTCAAGCTAATTTTTTTATTCGTTCGTTGAAAGTGGGCGTCGCTGGCTAGGACAGCATTTATTGCCCATCTCTAATTGCCCTTGAGGAGATGGTGGTGAGCTGCCTTCTTGAGACATTACAGTCCATGTGGGGTACAGTGCAGTTAGGAAGGGAGCTCCAGGATTTTGACCCAGCGACAGTGAAGGAACGGTGATATAGTTCCAAGTCAGGATGGTGTGTGACTTGGAGGGGAACTTGCAGGTGGTGGTGTTCCCATGCATCTGCTGCTCTTGTCCTTCTAGGTGGTAGAGGTCGAAAGTTTGGAAGGTGCTGTCGAAGGAGCCTTAGTGAGTTGCTGCAGTGCATCTTGTAGATGGTGCACACTGCTGCCACTGTGTGTCGGTGGTGGAGGGGGTGAATGTTTGTGGATGGGGTGCCAATCAAGCGGGCTGCTTTGTCCTGGATGGTGTCGAGCTTCTTGAGTGTTGTTGGAGCTGCACCCATCCAGGCAAGTGGAGAGTATTCCATCACATTCCTGACTTGTGCCTTGTAGATGGTGGACAGGATTTGGGGAGTCAAGAGGTGAGTTATTTGCCGCAGGATTCCTAGCCTCTGACCTGCTCTTGTAGCCACAGCATTTATGTGGCTGGTCCAGTTCAGTTTCTGGTCAATGGTAACCCCTAGGATGTTGATAGTGGGGGATTCAGTGATCGTAAGGTCAAGGGGAGATGGTTAGATTCTCTCGTTTGAGATGGTTATTGCCTGGCACGTATAGCATGAATGTTACTTGCCACTTATCAGCCCAAGCCTGGATATTGTTCAGGTCTTGCTGCATTTCTACACGGACTGCTTCAGTATCTGAGGAGTCACGAATGATACTGAATATTGTGCAATCATCAGTGAACATCCCCACTTCTGACCTTATGATGGAGGGAAGGTCATTGATGAAGCAGCTGAAGATGATTGGGCCTAGGACATTAGCCTGTAGAATCCTGCAGTGATGTCTTGGGACTGAGATGCTTGACCTCCAACAACTGCTAGGTATGATTCCAATCAGCGGAGAGTTTTCCCCCTGATTCCCATCGACTCCATTTTTGCTAGGGCTCCTTGATGCCGTACTCAGTCAAATGCTGCCTTGATGTCAAGGGCAGTCACTCTCACCTCACCTCACCGCTGGAGCTTAGCTCTTTTGTCCATGTTTGGATCAAGGCTGTAATGAGGTCAGGAGCTGAGTGGCCCTGGTGGACCCAAACTGAGTGTGGGTAATTTAGCCCAGAAAGGACTAATAAGGGACATTAGCTCGTGGCCTGAAAGGGTGGTGGAAGCAGGTTCAACGATAACTTTCATATACTAAAATGGCATAAAATTGCAGGACCATGGTGAAAGAGCAGGGGATTGGGACTAATTGAATCGCTCTTTTGAAAAGGCTAGCACAGGCACGTTGGGCCGAATGGCCTCCTTCGGAATGGTTTGATTCTATAAACTTTGACAAGCAGCTCAGTACCCACTGAGAGAGGCCCCAAGTCTTGTATGTGCCAATTTGTGTCGCAACTATCTGGGCTGACGGGGAGAGGGTGCACTGGATTCGGCCTAAACGCAAACTGTATACGCTTTGTGGTAAGTGGGCCCTGAGGAGAGGTGCCTGTTGTTAATGGGATTGGAAATGCTATTTCTCGGAGAGGGACAGCGGGACTGAGTGAACTGTGGCTTTCCTTCCGTGCAACGTGTAATTGACGAGCGTTATTGCCCCAATCGTGTGCAGGGTTCAACAGTGAGGGGCTCAGGATTCCTTCACACTCTGCTCCATTCTCCCTCCTTTTCCGCCCACATTCTATCCCGAAGTTTGCTTGTATCCTTTCTCTCCTCCAGCAGATGTTTTCCACATCAGCCCACAACAATTGCAAGCAGCTCATGTTTAAGAATGAAGGGCCGCCTGCTTTTTTTAACAGCACCGAAAAGACAATGAACTGTTTGTCCCGGGTGATGGCCATAAACTCACTGCTGCCTCTTCACAAACTCCTTTCAACTCTTGCCTGAACTCAATGGGATGTTAATGCGGCTCATTGGGGCTTTCTCGGCTATTCATTCCCCCATCGAGCTTTTATGTCTCAAATCAAACTCGAGTGACTTAAACAAGCTCCAGAAGAGTCCATCGAGGTTGTGTTTGGTCTCGAGTTTTTTTTCAAAGGCCTGTCGCGTGCCAAATCCCCCCTTTCAACCTGTTCCCAAAAACTGGCTTCAATTTACCATTTCAAGATATTTTTCGCAGTATCGAATCGATTTTTTTCAGAGATGCTCCCACATTAATTGTGCGCCCGGAGCTGGTTGTCTTGTCTCTGTCTGTGGGCACCGAATTGGGACAGTGTGAACTCAATGAGACGGAGGCGTTTCCGCGATTTTCCTCGCTGCGAGGAGCCGTCCTGGCTGAAGGCTGCTGTCAGGGACTGGGTCACATTTAATATGATAAACAGGAGGCCCCGGGGATTCGCCTCAACTCAGCAAATTGCTGCTTTTATTCTTGTTTTAATAGCACACAAAAATGTCCTTTTGAACTGGTTAGAAAATAAAAGTGTTGATCAGACTGGATTCAAACAGAGAGAAATTGAGTCACAGATTGAAGCAAAGAACAAGCTATAGAATTAAAAACAAGAGGGAAAGAGGGCGGAAAACAGAATACAGGGAAACATAAATGTTGATCGGTGCGTTCAAACATTTATCCACAGGGGGTTTAAATGCCCCAAGTTCGCGCTTCACCCCACTTCCATAACCAAGACTGCTGATTTCCACCTAGACAACACTGTCTGTTTCCACCTCACCTCAGCCCGTCTGCTGCTGAAATCTTTTGACACTATCAAACCCTCCTTTCTGGCCTCCCATTTCCAACTTGTCCCAAATGCAGTCACTTGCATTCTCTTCGCCTCAGTTTCAGTGATCTACATGGGCGCCCCATCTCCCAACGTCAACTCCTCATCCTCAACCTTGCCCACTCTACCTCAGCAACCTCCATTGTCATACCCCCATCCCCCACACACATATTACCACGCTGCTTTTTGGTCCTTCATATCTGACACTCCCCCCCCCCCCCCCCCCCCCCCCCACCACCACCACCATTGTGGCAGTCTTAAACCAGCTTTACATAGTTTACTGCAAACGAATTTCACCCAGCTGGACTATGCTGGTGTTTCTGCTCCACACGAGCCTCTTATTTCACTTAACCCTTTCAACATATCCCATTTCCTTCTCCCTCACTAACTTATCTCTCCCCCCCCCCCCCCCCCCCCAATGCATCTCTGCTGTTCGCCTCAACTACTCCAGGTGACAGCCAGTCCCACGTTCTCACGCTGTGGGTAAAGAAGTTTATCTAGTTCTCCGATTGGTTTTATTAGTGGCTATCTTATATTTATGGCTCCTAATTTTCAACACCCCTACAGTAGAAGCATCTTCCCTACGTCTACCCGATCAAGCCCTTTCATAATTTTAAAGACCTCCATCAGTCTTCCCTTTTCCAGGGAAAAGAGACCCAGTTTTTTCTGATTGTTATCACCTCCCACTTTTAGTTTCATCCTTGTAAATCTTCTTTGCACCTTCTTCAGTGCCTCTATATAAGTTTTGTAATACGAAGACGAAAACTGTGCACAGTTGTCCAAGTGTGAGACCTTGGCCTGTCATTCGAAACTCTCAAACCCCTGCCCCTCTGCAATTCTCTTACCTCCTTTGAAATTTTGTTCAAATATGGCAGCTCGTCAGTGATTTCCTGCATCCTACACTGAAGCACATTGAGTTCAGTCACCGTAAAGAAATGTGTTCCCACATATCCCCCAAGAACTGGGGGCAGCCACTTTGCTATCGCACAGCGATAAAGCATTAAATTATGTGTGCCTGGAGAGAGATCTAACGAGGGCGATTCCGTGCCCCTCGCAAAGCTTATCTTATACAGACATCGTAATGTGGTTTGACTGTACTTACCAAAAATATAGAATGTTCCAATATTGTAAATAAATCCTATTAATTTATCTTTAGAGTTTACAAGTGAAATGTACAGGAACGCACCGTCTGAAAGGGCAGTGGAAGCAGATTGAACGATAGCTTAAAAGTACACAGGAAAAGACCCGGGAATGAAAGTTCTTTTTATATTTTTATACTTGAAAAGGGGAACAATTGCAGGGTGATGGAGAAAGAGCAGGGATTGAGACTAATTAGATAGCTTTTAAACAGCCGGCATAGGTGCGATGGACCGAAGGGCCTTCTATATTGCATGATTCTGTGAAAAATCCGTTAAGCACGATGAGTTACATTTTCAACTGGCTGACAACTAATTAATCTTTATCTTTCGACTGTATCTTAGCTAATATTGAATGGGCGGGAGGGTAATTAGTTGCAACTAGCAGCTATACCGTTTAAGGGCTTAGGTTTATGTGAAAAGGTTCAATATTTAACAGTTAACGTGTTGCCAACGTGAAACTGTAACATTCTATAATCATGCGTTTTTAAAAACTCAATTCCCTTTTCCAACCCACCCCACCCTCCAAAAAAAGAATCCTGCCGTTGAATATTGGTTTAGTTACAGTGAAATGTTTTTTTGAAACTCCACCTTTGGCTCCTGGGACAATCCCAGCTCCCAACCAATCGCAAGAGTCTACCTACTAGCTGTCCAGACTCTTCCTCGTCCTTCCTCTCTCCAAACAGGAGCTTGACATTCCCAGAAGGGTCAGGCCGTTTCCACTGGCTGGAGAGTTATGAACTTCGAATGAGGTTTCGGTCATTTAAGATGAGGAGACATTTCTTTACTCAGAGGATTGTGAATCTTTGGAATTCTCTGCCCCAGAGCATACACAGTCCTTGAGTATATTCAAACCTGAGCCTGATAGACTTTTGGAGCATTAAGGGACATGGGGGAAGGGCCAGAAAGTGGTGCTGAGGTAGATTAGCCAGGATCTTATTGAATCAGTCTCCAGAGGCTGTACGCTCTATTCCCGCTCCTTTTTCTTATGTTCTGATGAAGAAATGTTTTCACCTCACGGTGTAAAATGTAGCAGCAACTCCCTACAACACTCCCCTCCTCTGTCTATCATTAATGGAAGAAACTTTAACGGGAGAAATGTTAAACCGCCCTAAAAATATAAAAACAACTTTCACTCCTGGGTCTTCTCCTGTGTACTTGAGTTAACGACACGCAGCTGGGCTTAGACAGTAAAACATTTCCCAGACAGAGTTGTTGCAAACTTCAGTCCAGTAAAACTCTGCACTCAGTGTAAGGCAATGTATTAATTACAGTGAACACGTTTTCCGAATTGATTTATTTATCTATCCTTAATTCGCACTGAAATTTCTGTGTAATTTGAACTTTAATTGAATGTTTAATTGTGTTTGATAATTGCTCCTGTCAGCGTCTTGGAACGTTTTGCCGCGTGCGCTATAATAAACGCAAGTTGTTAACTCAAGACGTAAAGGACAAGTAAATCATCATCTCACTTCTAAACGCATGTTTAAAAATACAGATCTGTGTCACAATTACCGACACTAATCCATTAAGTAGAAAGTTACTTTAAAATGTTTCAAACCCCCCCCCCCCCCCCCGTCACCCCAAGAGAGACTCAAAGGACGAATATAGAGAGTTGTGAAGGGACCTTTTCTATCTTATGCAATTGTTGCTGGGGGGCTGTTCACGGTGGGAAGCGCTGAGGTCGAGGGGAAGCTGAAGCTGCTGTGAGATTCTGAGCAGAAAATTGTGATTGTGTCAGAACATGGAGATCATTAGCACGGTGCTGCCTTTGAGAGCAAAGCGTGAAACGGATTTGGGATTTACCAGAGAGCGAGAAATGAGCTTTGAATAGCACCCCCACTATGACATTGGCCGCCAGCCTCATCACCGCCCTGTCACCCACACACAGCAATTTTTCGGTTAATTTTCCGCTGTGTGAGGGACATTACCGCACAAGATGCGGATCCCCGACCTCTCCGCAATGCCTTTCTTATTTGGAAGAATAAATTGTAAAACATTAGACACAAACATCTAGAAATCGACAATTAACTTATTAGTAACTATACTAAAATTAGTAACAAATAATCCTTAATAGCAACAGCAAATTCTGTTTCAATCAATCCAATCTCTACCTCTTACAGAAATGTATGTGTTTCTTTCCACTTTCTATCTGGCTGTGTTTTTATTAAGAATTGGTATGATTTTCTCATTTTGCCGGATTCAGATAAATCAAAGAATTCCTTTCATTGCCCTAAAAGTAACGTTTAAGAACTGACTTGACCAAATGACTCTGGAAGATCAGCTCTGTGTTTCAGATTCAGTGGCGAGGAATAATAAGAACAGAGCCTTTCTCTTAGCTTTTACAATGGGTTCTTACAACCGGAGCTTCTGCGGGCAGTAAGTCGCTTTATTCAAATGCAAAGTGGCGATGCTTTATAAAACCCCGGAGTTCCTCCAGCATTCCACCACACAGGGCAAGTACACACGGCTTTCAAACAAAAAGTCAATTCCCCAAAACCAGGCAGGGAAATGAAAAATACCAACAAAGCAATGGAAGGATTTCCGTCTCCACTCACGGCGCAAGCGTGCAGTTACAGGAAGGTGGGTGTGAAATTTACAGCAATCGGCTTGAAATTTTTTGACCTCATCTTTTAAAATGTCATTGGAATCGTGGAAAGTACTGAGGAGCTAGGCTTGTTTATTTTCTGTCTCCAGATTTCAAAGCCTTTGATGGAGAAAAAGAGAAGAGCTCGGATCAACGAGTGCCTGGAGCAGCTGAAAACTCTCCTGGAGGAACATTATTCCAATAATGTGAGACATTGAATTAGAAACAGCACCAAATGTTTTTCTCTTGCAGTTGTCCAGTGAGGATGAATGGGTTTGGAATGTGCTTTGTAAAAATGCTTTACGTCTCCTTTCTCCGATAACCTAGTCTAAAGAAGATATATGTATATTTTCCCCAACAGATCAGGAAACGTAAACTAGAAAAGGCCGATATTTTGGAGTTAACAGTGAAACACCTGAAGGATTTGCAAGGGTCTCGCAAAGGTGAGCATTATGAGCGCTTTAGCTTTGATAGGCCTGCTCCTTGTAACCCTATTGGTTGGAGCCGGAGATGTAACATGTTAGGGAAAAGAACAATGCTTTGTAAGTTTCATTTTCTCCCAATGTGATATTTCTCTAAAGGGATTTTCCGTCCATTTTCTACATTTTTTGTGTTGTTGCCTGTAACGGTTACAACTGTTCCTGATAAGAAATTAGGAACGGGGTGGGTGGTGCGGGGGGCGCTTCAGCCTCTCATCCTAGTTCACCATTCAGTTAGATCCTGGCTGATCTGTACCTCAACTCCATTTCCCGCCTTAGCTTCCTAATCCCTTGATACCCTTAACTAACACATCCCAGCATCACAGTCTTTTTGCGGAATGCATTGAGATGAGAGTGTGTGTGTTCAGATATCTACCACCCTTAAATGGAATGAAATATTTTGTAGATGGGGGATATATATAGTTGGCAATTTTCAGGAGCTGTGCTCGCTGCTGGGTGAAGTCTGTCTATTATAGTCTAATTCAGTTAAGTTTAGCGTTTGACTAGTGAGTTTATCCTTTAAACTCATCCTCCATAAGCTGTGTCGAAGTATGACGCATGAGTAGAGTTCAAAGATGCGAGTTAGATGCAGAATGCAAAAGTTGCACCGCAGTCGGAGAATTCGGAGTTCCTACAAGGAGAAATCTGGGGAACTTAGGACTATTAAACTATAGTTCGCTGGTGCAACTACAATAATGAAATACATTTAAGGGGAAGTTGGATAAGTAGACGAGAGAGAAAGGACTAGAATGATATGGTGATGGAGGAAATGAAGTAAGGTGGGAGGGGGCTCGTTGGGCCGAATGGCCTGTTTCTGTGCTGTAAACACTGAAATATAAACAGTAAATGCTGAAAATAGGCTGTCTCTGGAAAGATGTACGTTTGGGATGTATATTCTTTCTCGGACCTGACAGATAAATATCCCCAATAGGTGGGTATAGAGAGAGAGAGAGGGAAGAACGGGTACTCCAAGCACAGATAGGGAGTTAATGAGTTTTTGAATAAAGTAGAAAACTGTGATATAAAACTTAACCAGTGAGGCAATGAGAGAGTGTTAAAAGAACGAAATAACTGACTGGTGAAGAGGTCCAATCGAATTGCTCACATTGACTATATTTGGGTTTTCAGGAGTTCTGATGCTGACTCAGGAAGGTGTGGCCGAATACCAGGCTGGATTCAGAAGTTGTTTGAACGGGGTCAGCCAGTATCTGCTCCGAAGCAAAAGCACAGACGAGCACTTGCGCCTGGGAGTGCTGAACCACTTGGTCAACGCGTTTCCTGTCTTCTCCGGCTCCCGTTTCAGCACCGCGGACAGCGCCTGCCGCTTCGAAGCCGCTTCGTTGCACCGGGCTCAATCCGCCAACCTTACGCCAACCACAACGCTGCCGGGCGAGCTCTCCACCTCCGCCACCCGCGTGAATAGCGCCCCCAAACCCATCTCTCCCCCCTTAGTTAGAAACAGCAGCCAGCGACAAGTGGCTGAAATCAAATCGAATGATAAGAAAACGGAGATTTGTAGTCCGGAACCAGAAAAAGACGAGCGGTGTCCGCCCCTCATTATTCAGAGTAAATGTCCCACCAACAATATCCTTTTCCCCGACTCAGAACCTCTCTGGCGACCTTGGTAGCTGTCTGATTCCCCCTGATGTATATCGTATACATTAAGTGCACTGCCCTTTCTATCATTTCTTGTAGTTTTGTGTATTTAAGATGTTCTGTAAATGTGTTGTAAAAAGGTGTTTGAAATTTTATTTCTATATTGGAACACAATAAAGTTTGTATTGTTTAGATTTTGTCTCAAAGTTTTATCTATTGTAAATGTATTTTATTTATTGTAAATCCAGCTGGTGTGAAGCTACTCACTTGCTTGTTCTTTCTGTCCAGCATCTCTTCTCCCCTTTTCAAGGTATTGATCCTGGGTGGGTGATGGTTTCACACGTACCAACTGCCCTCTGGTGCCCTGGCCAATTGCCAGATCAAGCTTGATCTCGGCAACAAATGTCAGCTGATTGACTGCATCACATGGCGCCCGATTTGCTGTAGGAGTCACTAGATAATGATCAGGTGTGGAAACCCTGGCTGATTCTCATCCTCCTTTTCCCATTCTAGGGCTAATATAACCAATTATACATCCTCCTACCAGTCCTTGAGGTATAAAATTTATCAAGTACCCGGATCTGACTACTTCATCATTCTTCTCCATCAGAAAAAACATAACAGTCAGAGTATGGTTCACAGTGCATGCAGAGAGCCATCACCGCTCCCCCATTCCAACTTACTGCTAGATGAACAATCAAATGTGAAACAGTTACTGATCTGGTCAGTCTATCACTGGTAAGTGAAATGTGATTGTATGGGGGCTGGGTGCAGGGTGAGTTCGTTGAAACTTGGATTGCTACTGTGGAATAAAATACATCAACACTTGTGGCTATAAGCTGGAAGAATATTTAATTATTGATTTTAATAATTTGGAATATTACCTATCTAATATTCCATTGGATTCCCTTCTGCTTTGTGTCCACTGCGTTTGCAGTTCAATGAAATAGACTGGATTTATTGTATAGTGTTCTATTCATCAATTACAGGTGAAACCATTAGATGGCAGTTGGGTGTTTAAAACTGGTTTATAAAAGTTCAATAGTAATTTTCAAAAGGGAATTGGATAAACGCTTGAAACGGAAAAATTCAGGGATAAAGAGAAAGAGTAGGGAAGTGGGACAAATTGGAAAGTTCTTTCAAAGAGCCAACACAGACATAGTGGGCCGAATGGCCTTCTCTTGTGTTATAAGAGTCTATGATTCGAAGTATAAAATGGTCAACACAGACTGAGCCATTTCATCCAGTACCAGCTCCACATTAAGCCTCTCTAAGATGTTTAGTCTCATTGCCTTGAGTTCACTTTAGCTTCTGTCTAAGTTGCAATACCGCTGTGAAACACTCCAGTCCAGCCAGTCAACCAAGACTTAAAATAAGTTGCACACAACTGTGGAAAAAAAGTCTCAAGCCTCAATTCATCAAGCATTGTCGTCAGTGCAACAGAGAATTCCCTGGATATATTTACAGTACAACTTTCCAATTGGATTAACCAATTAGAAGGTAGTCTCACACCACTTCCATCAGAAAGGATCTGGAGAGTAAATCCACTGTGGTGTCAAACTACCTGTAAAAAGTGGTCAGGGAATGAAAACTTTTGGCAACTACCTGCAATTTATTTAACCAACTTGCAATTTTACAGCACATTTTAGAAAGCAAAATGGCCCAAGCTTCACAGGAGCATTATCGGACAAAATTGACAGAGATATTTGGTTAGATTACCAAAATCTTGGTTAAAGAGGTAGGCTTTAAGGATTGTCTTAAATGAATAGAAGTGGAGGGGTTTAGAGAGGGAATTCCAGAGCTTGGGGCCTAGGCAGCTGATAGCATGACCGCCAATGGTGAGGTGAAGGAATTGGGAGATGCACAAGGGACCAGAATTGGAGCAATGCAGAGATCATGGAGAGTTGAGAACGGGAGAAGGTTGCAAAAATAGGGAGGGGCAAAATCATGGAGGGGTTTGAACCTGATAGTGAGAACTTTAAAGCCCAGGCATTGGTGAACTGGAAGCCAATGTAGGTTAGTGAACACAGTGCTGATGGGTGCAGGGGACTTGGTGTGAGTTAGGATACATATCTATCTACATATTTAGAAAATGCAGACACAGACCCCAGCACTATGTAAAGATTTAAAATATAACTGATGGAAGAGGAGTTCTACACCTGAATTCAAACATGTTCTCTGCTGGATAATAGAATTCAAGTGCCATGCTTGCAGAGTAAGCAAGTTTGCCTCAGACTGGAAGCTGCAATGCAATATACACCCACTCTTAGATAGTCACAATAACTGATACAGGATGTCAAAGAATGAGTTATCGAGAGCAAGATGATAACATTTGATAGTAAATGTGCATGAATCAGTGACTATATAGGGAACATCATTTATACACCAGGATTTAAATTTTATGACTTTTTTAAACTCAGTTTTCTCAACTTTAGATTAAATGAGTATCAGTAGTTGCTGATTGTGTTTTTTCTTTTGGGATCTTTCACTGCAGTTTGTGGCCTCCTCATATAGAACCATGATTGGGGAACTCCAGCTTTTCAATAGGGTTATATTTTGTTGCATTTTATGCACAAGATCTGAAGCAAACAATAAATAACAAAACAGACTAAGAGCCAGTATGGTATATTGATTGTGTTAGTCATGGACACCCTGTTGGGCAATTGGGGTATTTCATAAAGTGTGTGTTTAATCATTAACACCGCAATAGTCATTAATCAGCAATGAATTACGATTCCTATTTCCTCTCTATTCGCTGTGTTCATAAAAAAACAAAGTGCTCCCATACTGTGTAATAAAAACTAAACACCACGGACGTAATTAGAGTCATATTATTGAAATTATCCTTGTACTCGTAATCACTAAATAGGCTCCAGTAGGCCTAAGAGATATGAGAGTTAGCCTGCCATTCTGTTACATCATGATTCTGGGTCCATTGGTGTAAAATGTGAAGCAAAGCTTCACACACACAAAAAAAAGAAAAGCTGAGAAGAATGGAGGAACATCTGAACATAGGGAAAAGGAGGAGGCCATTTGTCCTGCTCCTCCATTCAGTTAGACCATAGCTGATCTGCACTGCAACTCCATTTACCTGCCTTTGCTCCACATCCCTTGATAGCCTTATTCAATAAAAATCTATGGATCTCAGCTATGAAAGCTTCAATTGTCTCTCAGCATCCACAGCCTTTAAGAGGAGAGAACTTTAAATTCTTATTACTCTTTATGTGAAAAAGTGCTTCTGATTTTGCTCCTGAATGGCCCAGCTCTAATTTTATTATGTCTCCTTGATCTTGATTCTCCCTATTGAGCCTATCGGATCCTTTCAATGTTTTGAGCAGTTAGACTGTAGATTCGGACAGGTACTCTGCTTTCCAGTAGAAAGGTATGTGTGTGTTTATTTAAATGGCGTGTACTTAGCAGAACCCACTATTATATATCATGAAAAGACTAAATACAATGTTTATACAGCACCTGGGAGATCAAATGGATCAGTTCACATTAGACAGGAATTATACTTCATCTGGTGCCAAGTTTAAGATTTGTAACATAGTGTCCTCGAAGTTGAGGCCGGGAGAGGGAATGGGAGAATTGGAGGGGAGGGATTGTGAGGGTGGGACACTGCTTGGCTGGAGTACATTCAGAAGGCTGATCCGGATTTGCCTCCCAAGTTAACATCACTTTTGCATCAATGTTCATCGGAAACCACTTCACAGCAAAGCAAATGTAGTAGAATAACTGTAGTCTTTGAGAGAATTGAGAGCTTGCACGCAAGAGAAGATTAGAATGCATTTACACCACAATCTTAGCTAACAGTTTCCTCTTTGCACCTGTACTAAAGTTTTAGCTGAAATTTGGAGCCAGGACCCAGGGGTTTTAAAATATTTATTCTTCAGACGTGGATGCCACAGGAAAGGCACCCGTTGTTGCAATACACCTGCCTGACTCTGAAAATGAGAAAAAGGTCTACACTTTTGTTACCTCCGGACTCGACTATTACACTGCCCACCTCATGCCTTGCACCATCTGTAAACTTGAGCTCATCCAAAACTCTGCTGCCTGTATCTTAACTGGCAGCAAGTCCCACTCACCCATCATCATATCCTCACTGAACTGCATTGACTCAAATTTAACATTCTCATTCCTGTGTTAAAATCCATCCTTGTCCCCAACCCTCCCTAACTCCCGAGACCTATCACCCTCTGAGATATCTATGATCCTACAATTCTGGCCTCCTGCACTCACTTTGCTCCACCATTGGCAGCCATGTCTTCAACTGTCTGGACCCTAAAGTCTGGAATCCCCTCCCTAAACCTCTCTATCTCTCGCCTCCTTGAAGATGCTCCTTAAAATCTATCTGTCTTAATATCTTTTTTGCTCAGTGTGAATTTTTGTCTGATAACTCTCTTGTAAGCAGCCTTGGGGTGTTTTACTAGTTAAAGGCGCTATATAAATGCAAGTTGGTTTTGGGGAAGAGAGTTGAAGAGTATTAAGGAGCAGGCTAGTGTGAACAGTTAGATTTCGTGAGAGAGAGAGAGACGGCAAGAAGGGGCACCGTGTGGAAATCAGAGCGGACTTGGAGTTAGAGGCAGAAAGATTTAGGGAGAGTGAAAGTTAGAGAAAATGTTTGAGTGAATTAGGACCTGGGAGTTTGTCTGTGAGCAGGAGAAATGTTCATTGTAACATAACACACTAACAAGGATTGATCTACTCTGAGCCAATTAAAAATCAAAACGATCCATTCTGGTGTTGAAAAGGAACATTTTCAAATGCTCTCCCGTAGATTATCCAAGCTCTTTGTTTCCTCAAGTGTCCAGGAGAGAAAAGAGGAATTTTCTCAAAATAGGATTAAGCCCATCAAAAGAGGAGATTGCAGCAAGTCTGGCCCGGGAAGCAGTCCTGGGTAACGAGCGGTCACTGACCTGTAGCTCACGTCCATCACAATCATTCCGGGTCAAATGTTCCAAACTGCCAGTCATCCTGAGTGACAGGCCATTTGATCAACCCGCGGGTCTGCTTCTCAAATTGACTGGAAAATTGAGGACTGTGGACAGGGAATCGCCTCTTTGTGTTTATATGAAGAAGCTTCAGTCGGTTTTATATTCTGGCCAATAAACAACAGGAGCCGTCTTCAAACCACTCTGAGACACCTCGGAGCACAGACAGGCCGAATGTGAGCAGAGTGCAAAACAGCGCCTGGCTTGAAAAGAGTAACGAAGAAATGATTTGGTGACATCAGGCTTGCGATTTATAGATTGGCGGGGCGGAGAGTGGGGGGAGGTTCTGGAGATCCACAGTTTGAGACCCTGGGAAAGAATGAGTTGGACTGGAGAGGAATGAGATGATAATTCCTATATAGTGATGGTCCAGGAAGGGCCAAGAATATTTGGAAAGCTCAGAGAAGCAATGGCCAGAGTGAGAAAATGGGGAGAGGGGTGAGGGGGGAGCCAGAGAGAGGGGTTGGAAACTAAAGACGGAACGTTATAAATTATTTATCTGACTCTTTGTCAATTCTTACCCTGAATCAATAAAACTGAATATTGATTGGATTTGGCCGCTTTACGTATTTTTGTGGAATGCTTTTTGGGTAGAGACTGGATTGGAAAGTGTTTGTCCCCAAACATTTATTAACTTTCATCTTTAACTTCGTCCCTTTGTTAACTCGGAAGATTGTTATGGATAATTTGATGCTAATGTTACTATAGTTACTAAAAAGTTAAACTGTCGAGATTTAGATGTTTGTGTGCAGCGTTTTACAATTTAACTTATGCACCCGAAAAGAAAATGCATTTTGAGGAGGTCGGGGATCCGCATCTTGTGCGGTAATGTCCCTCACACAGCGGGAAATTAACCGAAAAATTGCTGTTGATCAGTGTGTGTGTGGGTGACAGGGCGGTGAAGAGGCTGGCGGCCAATGTCATAGTGGGGGTGCTATTCAAAGCTCATTTCTCGCTCTCTGGTAAATCCCAAATCCGTTTCACGCTTTGCTCTCAAAGGCAGCACCGTGCTAATGATCTCCATGTTCTGACACAATCACAATTTTCTGCTCAGAATCTCACAGCAGCTTCAGCTTCCCCTCGACCTCAGCGCTTCCCACCGTGAACAGGCCCCTACTCCCCTAACAACAATCTGTACAAAACATTGAAAAGTCCCTCTTCACAACTTTAAAATACTTTGCAAATAATCTTTGAAAATGTAATAATGGAGCCTGGTTGTGCGTTAATGATTCTCAACAAGCCCCCAGGCACCGTTCATGGTTTTACGCGTGTGCTGCATATTCAAACAGCAGGTGCAATGTTGTGCTTCTTTGGGGAAATCCTGAAAGTAAATGGAGTTCACGGCAGCGTAAATGATACATGCACTTGTAGATTCCAGTAAATTAAATCAACAAGTGGGCCCATTACTGTTAACAAAGGCAAGAATGGAGATAGGTTGAGATGTCACTTAACGTGCAGAAAGCAGAATTTCCATTCAAATCAAACACAAAGCAATTTCCCCCTTGAATGGCGGAACAGGTTTTAGGGCTGAATGGCCTTTTCCTATTCCTAACGATACTACGATATGACAAAGGGACATCGGTTAGAAACTTCCATCCAGTTGTTGCAGGGGAGGTGCCTCCTCTGGGGGAAAAAAGGAGTTTATTTCTGCATAGGTTTAAAAATAAGGAATTTGCATTTCTATAGCGCCTTTCACAATCCGAGGAGGTCCAAAAGAGCTTGTTACAGCAAATGAAGTACGGTAGTCCCTGTTATAATGTGGGGTGGGGGTGGGGGTGGGGGTGGGGGGGGGGGGTGGGGGAGTACAGCCTATTTGCGCACAGCAAGATCCCACAATCTCACAACAGCAATGTGATAACGACCACATAATGTTTTTGCAAGGAATCTCTTCGAGTTGGGATATCACACCTGGAGCTTCAATGGTCCCTCCTCCGCTGTTAGATCATTTTCACAGGCTCAGCCTCCTTTGTGCAGAGACAGAGAGAGGGGATGAACTGAATGGGGAGACGCCAGCTGTCAGTGAGAGGGAGAAGGGCCCGCTGTGACTCTCCATGTTACGGTTATTAGTGATTTCTACATTTCCCACACCAGTAAATGGCAACACTCCCAGTGAGGCTCCAGAGAGTTCTCCCCCGCAAACGCTTCCATTTATCACCACTCAGTACATTGAGCCACAGATAAACACGGATGGGTCACTCCCCCACTCTGTGCAAGTTGCACCCATTTGAGTTCACTGAGCAAAAGGGAATCTCCTCAGGTTTTTTTTGTGTGTAAAGTTCCCTTTGATATCGTGCGTAGAACCCATTCACACCGTGCATGAGATACCGTGGAATCAGGTTAGGGTGTAATAGAAATATATTGTAGCGATAAACTGAATGGCATAAACTCCGCTCCTATTCTGTCCGGTGTATTTTCCCCAAAGTTTGAATACTGCTGTAATCTCGCGATTTTGCAAAACTGTGCAGGGCACAATTGTACTGCAGTCAATACACATGACAAGCTGTTCCTCCATTTTCTATAAGTCTATATTCAAATTTTACACACACTCTTAGAGCAGAAAAGCTAAAGGGAAGATTAAATAGAGCTGTTCAAAATTGTGAAGGGATTTGATTAATAGATTGAAACTGATTCTACTGAGGAGGGTGGGTAACCAGAGGACACAGATTGAAGTTAATTGGCTAAAGAACCGGGGGGACCTGAGGATTTATTTTTTTACAGGGCGAGTTGTTCTGAACTTTCTGGAATGCAGCCTGACAAGTGGTGGTAGCAGAATTGGACAAACACTTGAAGATAGTAAGTCGCAGGGCTCTGGGGAAAGAGAGGGTGGGACTAACTAGATAGCTATTTTAAAGGGACAGCACAAGTACGACGGGACGAATGGCCTTCTGTACTGTGTCATTCTTCAAATGTGATTACTCTACAACTTGGGTGAAACTATAATTAAAAATAATCAATTGTAAAGTTACTGACTACATATTCTCTTGTCCACTTGGTTTAATATTTATTCCGCCCTTTTCCTCTCTACGGTCACTAACTGTTTGAATGCAGTCTGTTTCCCTGTATTCTGTTTTCCGCCCTCTTTTCCTCTTGTTTTTAATTCTATAGCTTGTTCTTTGCTTCAATCTGTGACTCAATTTCTCTCTCAGTTTGAATCCAGTCTGATCAACACTTTTACTTTCTAACCAGTTCAAAAGGACATTTTTGTGTGCTATTAAAACAAGAATAAAAGCAGCAATTTGCTGAGTTGAGGCGAATCCCCGGGGCCTCCTGTTTATCATATTAAATGTGACCCAGTCCCTGACAGCAGCCTTCAGCCAGGACGGCTCCTCGCAGCGAGGAAAATCGCGGAAACGCCTCCGTCTCATTGAGTTCACACTGTCCCAATTCGGTGCCCACAGACAGAGACAAGACAACCAGCTCCGGGCGCACAATTAATGTGGGAGCATCTCTGAAAAAAATCGATTCGATACTGCGAAAAATATCTTGAAATGGTAAATTGAAGCCATTTTTTGGGAACAGGTTGAAAGGGGGAGATTTGGCACGCGACAGGCCTTTGGAAAAAAACTCGAGACCAAACACAACCTCGATGGACTCTTCTGGAGCTTGTTTAAGTCACTCGAGTTTGATTTGAGACATAAAAGCTCGATGGGGGAATGAATAGCCGAGAAAGCCCCAATGAGCCGTATTAACATCCCATTGAGTTCAGGCAAGAGTTGAAAGGGGATTGTGAAGAGGTAGCAGTGAGTTTATGGCCATCACCCGGGACAAACAGTTCATTGTCTTTTCGGTGCTGTTAAAAAAAGCAGGCGGCCCTTCATTCTTAAACATGAGCTGCTTGCAATTGTTGTGGGCTGATGTGGAAAACATCTGCTGGAGGAGAGAAAGGATACAAGCAAACTTCGGGATAGAATGTGGGCGGAAAAGGAGGGAGAATGGAGCAGAGTGTGAAGGAAGCCTGAGCCCCTCACTGTTGAATCCAAAAAAATCTGGGGACACTGAACAGAATTCCGATTGTAATCTCGGCAACATCCTTTTATAAAGGGGAAAGGTAACTCAATTTGTAATTAATTTATAACATAGCGTTACTCTTCTTCCTATGGTGTAATATCTGTTAAAACAAACGAATGTTCAATCTGAGAGACATCATATTGGGCTCAATGAGGGTTGAATATAAAAGGACTGGATGCTATGAACATAGGAATTGCTGGACGAAAAATGGCCAAGCTCTATCTCGTTCGCCTTCTACCATCCTGGTCCTCCTATGGTACAGTGATAATGGAGTTGTTGTTGTTTAATCACAGCAGTCAATCTTTACCAATTATTCTACAACAGACCCCAACATGAGGTGCAGTAAACCCCCAGTGGTGGAGAGCTTTGGGAACCATAGGTCCAAAATCACCCTTTCCTCCCAAGCATATTTAAACTTCCATCATGTCATGTCTCCAGTTATTCATATACTGGATCCTAATATTTTACTTGTGTTTTCTCATAGAAATGACTGAAAAGTAAATTTAAAACTGATCAAAAAGGGTAATGAAGTTGCTGAACAATCTCTCAGGGTTCTGAAATACTGTGTTTATGACTGATTAACACATTGGTCTCTGAAATCCCTCTCTCTGCTCTCAGATGGAGGTTTTAATTGTCTTCACTAATGTGGAGTTTCAAATCAAAGTGATAATTCTTGGAAAATTAGTTTCTCTAGCTTCTAATTTCAGGATCCAGGTGAGTTGGTGGAGTTAAAGATCTGAAAAAACAGTTAGATGTTAGACTTGGTGAACTGAATAATCAAGAGGAGCCGCTCATTTGGGCTCTTCAGGTCCTTAACTTTTTATTTTCTTATATACTGGGAGTAGAAATGAGTCTTTTTGTCCCAGTACTCCTCAGCTCTAGGCTTTTGGAATGAGTTACTAGGGAAGACCATTGAAGTAAATGGTATAAATGACTTCAAGAGAAATTTACATATGTATGATGGCGAGTAAGGGAACTTGAGGAATACGGTGACAATAGGACAGTGAGCTGAGGCAACTCACTAGAAAAACTGCTTGTTGAACCATATGATCCATTCCTGTTTTACAACTGTCCTCAAATTATCAGACCCTTCTCTCCTAAAGTTGTTGACTCTGCAATTCCACATGTACTTGGTCACCCTACAGTACTTTTTGCACGAACAGCCATTCCACATGTGGGAGCCCAGACGGTGAGTTTCTGCAGGATCCTCAATGGAATTGGGGAAGGGAGAGCACAGATGTTCTTACCTAATGTCTGCACGTGTGCACTGTCCAGCAGGGATCACCAGACAGAGACTGGGAGCAAGAGCATTGGCTAATTATTCCCCCTACTGTAACCCAGTGATACCGAGACCAATTATTGTTGACACACTAGCTAAGATCAATAACTCAGCACAGACTGGACCTGGGACTTCGTGACCTAGATGGCTCAGTTACATAGGTGATTTTACATCAAAAATAAAACTGTTCCTAAAACTGTAAAATGAAAGACAATACCATGAATGTGTTGATAATGTTTGATTTTATAGAGATCAATAAACACTGTAAAATAATTTGAATATGCCAGTGTCTGAAAGAAAGAGGCAACAAGAGTCTAAATTAATATTGGTCTTTCAATGAGCTCACAAAATTGTATCATAATATTTAACAACAACGTTTATTAGTAACGTCACCATAATTTTCTTGGGATAAAGCATGGCTAAAAAAATCTTTCATCAGTACATCTTATAAAAACTATGGCTGAAACGTTTCCGATATATTTATGTCCAGCTGTTGGATATATTTACTGACATGTTTTAGGATTTGTTGTTGAAATTGGTTTGCATTATCCAAACTTCATCTCCTGGTGACTGACAAAAAGGAAGAAAGACTTACATTTCCATAGCACCTTTCACAACCTCAGGACATCCCAAAGCACTTTAAAGCCTATTATTTTTTTAATTTAGCAATTGCTGTAATGAAGGAAACACAGAAACCAATTTGTACACTACAATTACCCACAAACAACAATATGATAATGACCAGATAATCTGTTTTAGAGAAGCTGGTTAGAAATAATTATTGGCCCTTGGCATTGGGGAGAACCTTACTGGTGTGCTTTGAAATTGTGCTATGGGGTCCACCTGGCCAGTGCATCACACTGAAGCGTCAGCCTAGATGTTATGCTCAAGTCTGTGGAGTGGGGTCTTGAATCCACAACATTCTGACCCGGAGGTGACAGTGCTCCCACTGATGACATAATGTTTTAGCATTTGTTGGTGAGCTTGGTTGCATTTCCTAAACTTCACCTATTCTCCTGAAGGCAGTAACTCATACTGGATATAGTTCTAGGGCTCTAGCACCCTCTGATTCCTACTTCAAGAGGCCATTCTTTGTGAGTGTTCTTTGATGGTTAGAGTGGGGCAGGTTACCTCCATCATCAGAATCAAGACCCACGTTATCCTTAACTAGCATGTATTTTCTATCAGGAGACACTGGATCAGGAGCTAGGATTGAATGTTTGTCTGCCGATCCAAGAATTGCTGACACTAATTGCAAGGTTGTAAACCAATTCGATCAGTAGACATCACTAATTAAACCTGGTATCATGCAGCCTCTACAGTTTAGCATTACACCAACTACTATAGTGTCCTTTTCCAGTAGGTCATTGGTGGGGCCTCTACAATTATATCTTTTTAAAATAAATTTTATATATTTGGTTTAACATAATTGCATTTGTTCACAATTGCTCCCTTCCTGTTCTGAAGGTGCTGACTATTGTGATGGTACAGTACCATGGATCTCATGCACCTTGCCCATGTGGTCACTCCTCATATATCTCAGATTATTACATAATATGAGGACGGGAGATGGGATGAGAGAGAGAACATTATAATCCAGGCCAACAGTGTGCCTGATGTCCAAGCAGTCTGTACAGGAAGCAATTGGCAATCTCAACCAGTGGAACATTACTTTTTTCCCCCAGATCTCTGAAGGAGCTCCTTAAAAGTCAATTTAAAGAGCAATGTATGTTTTTTGTGGGAAAAAGGGTAGAAATGGTTCAAAATGTTCACCGTGTTCAAACATAATTCCAATGACAAGGCTATTAAAAAAACAAACCAAGCACCAGGATTAATTTCTGGAGGGACAGAATTGAAAAGCAGGGAAGTTATGTTAAACTTGTATCAAACCTTATTTGGACCACATTTGAAGTACTGTGCACATTTTACAAAAAGGAAATAGAGGCATTGGAGAAGGTACAAAAAAATTCACAAGGATGATACCAGATCTGAAAGGATATACTTATCAGGAAAAACTGAACAGGCTGGGGTTCTTTTCTCTCGAAAAGAGAAGGCTGGAGGGTGACCTGATAGAGGTCTTATAGATAATGAAAGGGTAGAAGTAAAGATCAGACAATGTGCTTCTTGGATTATAGTTAAGAGAGATATCAGGTGAGAGAATTGGAGATGCAATCAATTCGTGTATTTTTTCAAGATTTAATTGAACTCGGGATGTGTAAACATCTGTACTGGTGGAGGCGGAAAGTTGATTCTCATGGCATTTCAGGGGTTTGATAGAAAGATAGATAGCGCCTTTCACATCCAACGCGTTTTACAACATTTTTTGAAGTGTATTCACCGTTGTAATCTGGGAAACCCAATCGCGTTTTGAACGCTCATATGGAATCTGATTCCATCACTTTTTCAGGTAGTGCATTCCAGATGATAACTCTGTGTGTGAAAATTTTTCTCCTCAGTTTCCTTCCTTTAGTTCTTTTGCCAATTATTTCATGAAGTGTCTTGTAATTACCTATGGTGGGTTATTAAAAGGGGCACTGCCTGCCGTCATATAACGTTAAGCCAGTAGGACCCACAGTGGGAGGAGGCCTTTTTTGTCACTGCTTTGATGTGAAGGATATTAATGTCACATTAATATAAGAGCACAGCACTGTGGATACTGGAAATCTGACATAAAACAGGAAATGCTGCCAATTCTTTTGGGCCTCCTTATCTCGAGAGACAATGGATACGCGCCTGGAGGTGGTCAGTGGTTTGTGAAGCAGCGCCTGGAGTGGCTATAAAGGCCAATTCTAGAGTGACAGGCTTTTCCACAGGTGCTGCAGAGAAATTTGTTTGTCGGGGCTGTTGCACAGTTGGCTCTCCCCTTGCGCCTCTGTCTTTTTTCCTGCCAACTACTAAGTCTCTTCGACTCGCCACATTTTAGCCCTGTCTTTATGGCTGCCCACCAGCTCTGGTGAATGCTGGCAACTGACTCCCACGACTTGTGATCAAAGTCACAGGATTTCATGTCGCATTTGCAGACGTCTTTATAGTGGAGACATGGACGGCCGGTGGGTCTGATACCAGTGGCGAGCTCGCTGTACAATGTGTCTTTGGGGATCCTGCCATCTTCCATGCGGCTCACATGGCCAAGCCATCTCAAGCGCCGCTGACTCAGTAGTGTGTACAAGCTGGGGATGTTGGCCGCCTCGAGGACTTCTGTGTTGGAGATACGGTCCTGCCACCTGATGCCAAGTATTCTCCGGAGGCAGCGAAGATGGAATGAATTGAGATGTCGCTCTTGGCTGACATACGTTGTCCAGGCCTCGCTGCCATAGAGCAAGGTACTGAGGACACAGGCTTGATACACTCGGACTTTTGTGTTCCGTGTCAGTGCGCCATTTTCCCACACTCTCTTGGCCAGTCTGGACATAGCAATCGAAGCCTTTCCCATGCGCTTGTTGATTTCTGCATCTAGAGACAGGTTACTGGTGATAGTTGAGCCTAGATAGGTGAACTCTTGAACCACTTCCAGAGCATGGTCGCCAATATTGATGGAGCTTTTCTGACGTCCTGCCCCATGATGCTCGTTTTCTTGAGGCTGATGGTTAGGCCAAATTCATTGCAGGCAGCCGCAAACCTGTCAGTGAGACTCTGCAGGCACTCTTCAGTGTGAGATGTTAAAGCAGCATTGTCAGCAAAGAGGAGTTCCCTGATGAGGACTTTCCGTACTTTGGACTTCGCTCTTAGACGGGCAAGGTTGAACAACCTGCCATCTGATCTTGTGTGGAGGAAAATTCCTTCTTCAGAGGACTTGAACGCATGTGAAAGCAGCAGGGAGAAGAAAATCCCAAAAAGTGTGGGTGCAAGAACACAGCCCTGTTTCACGCCACTCAGGATAGGAAAGGGCTCTGAGGAGGAGCCACCATGTTGAATTGTGCCTTTCATATTGTCATGGAATGAGGTGATGATACTTAGTAGTTTTGGTGGGCATCCAATCTTTTCTAGTAGTCTGAAGAGACCACGTCTGCTGACGAGGTCAAAGGCTTTGGTGAGATCAATGAAAGCAATGTAGAGGGGCATCTGTTGTTCACGGCATTTCTCCTGTATCTGACGAAGGGAGAACAGCATGTCAACGGTCGATCTCTCTGCACGAAAGCCACACTGTGCCTCAGGGTAGACGCGCTCGACCAGCTTCTGGAGCCTGTTTAGAGCGACTCGAGCAAAGACTTTCCCCACTATGCTGAGCAGGGAGATTCCACGGTAGTTGTTGCAGTCACCGCGGTCACCTTTGTTTTTATAGAGGGTGATGATATTGGCATCGCGCTTGTCCTGAGATACTGCTCCCTCGTCCCAGCACAGGCATAGCAGTTCATGTAGTGCTGAGAGTATAGCAGGCTTGGCACTCTTGATTATTTCAGGGGTAATGCTGTCCTTCCCAGGGGCTTTTCCACTGGCTAGAGAATCAATGGCATCACTGAGTTCTGATTAGGTTGGCTGTATGTCCAGCTCATCCATGACTGGTAGAGGCTGGGTTGCATTGAGGGCAGTCTCAGTGACAGCATTCTCCCTGGAGTACAGTTCTAGGTAGTGCTCAACCCAGCGGTCCATTTGTTTGTGTTGGTCAGTGATTATGTCCCCTGATTTAGATTTGAGGGGGGCGATCTTCTTGATGGTTGGCCCAAGAGCTCTCTTCATGCCATCATACATTCCTCTGATGTTTCCGGTGTCTGAGGCCAGCTGAATATGACTGCATAGGTGTTGCCAGTAGTCGTTTGCGCAGCGCCTGGTCAGGCATATTCATGTGTTTTACTGTGATTTACTTCATTGTAATTTTTATTTGTAAGCAAGAAAAGAATTGCCATTTTTTCTCACAAGGAATGGGCCCCTTTAACTTGGACAGACAATATGCCTCCTTAGGTTATTCACAATAAGTAGGAAGAACAGTTAAAGTAAAAGTCAACCTTGCCTGTACAACATATACTCAAAGCAGCTCTTCATTTTGAACAGTGTCTGTCAGGAATATCCCACATGTTTTAGGGGAGGAATTGCGTCCCTTCACGTGGTATGGAGCCAAACAGAGGGGGCAGGTGGTGCTGGGTTATGGAGGGGAGAAAATCAAGATTCCCATTGCTCGTTGTTGTCCAGTGGCCTCCTGGAGTAGAGAAATGACAATTGTATCAAGAAACATAGGTGAAGGGGCGAGGCCCATAAATGCGGTTCACCGAGTTTGGAGAGGGTAGAAAAGATGCTGTAATCCTGGAGGCAGAGATTAGGCAGCATCTGAGGAGAAAGAAACAGAGTTAACGTTTCAGGTCTGTGACCTTTCATCAGAACCCTGATGGGTTTGAAGCGCCTGAAGGTAGCAGGAGGAAGGAGGGTTCGGATTCAGAGATTTACATTCTGTATGTGACTCAAGTGTCGGAGTGCCGAAGTAACGATGATTTACTCAGTGTGCGAGATTCTAATGACAAAATAGACCAGATAAAAGTGTGTAAGCTCCTCTAACTCATATTTATCGAATCCTTTAGTTTGATTTCTCTCTTTTTAGTCAACACACTTGATCCTGGGAGATGCCTGGATCCGGTTACTTTGAGAAGGTTGTGTTTCTGAACTATGTTCTAATACGTGTCTGTTCGAAATTAGATATTTTAATCTTTCCCTTTTGACCCTGCGGCCACCGAGTTGGGTCAAAGATGGCAGAGCAGGGATCCGCATCTTGTGCGGTAACATCCCTCACACACAGCGGAAAATTAACCGAAAAATTGCTGTTGATCAGTGTGTGTGTGGGTGACAGGGCGGTGATGAGGCTGGCGGCCAATGTCATAGTGGGGGTGCTATTCAAAGCTCATTTCTCGCTCTCTGGTAAATCCCAAATCCATTTCACGCTTTGCTCTAATGATCTCCATGTTCTGACATAATCACAATTTTCTGCTCAGAATTTTACAGCAGCCCCGACCCAACGTCAGTGCTTGCCACCGCCAACAGCCCCAGCCTCACCTCCATCCCCACAAGCAACCTGCAAGCGACAGAAAAGCTCCCCTCACACCTCTCTCAATCAGTCTATACTCGTCCTCTGACACTTTCTCTGAGGATAGGAACACTTTAAAGCAGCTTTCCTGATGTATTATTGAAAGATGTCGGTCATTGTGTCGTAGACCTGTATCAGTAAACCTACTTTGCCATTTCAGTCTTAAATTTAAACTAAATTAACCAGCAACATCCTGCACAAGGCTAACTCCTGCAAACCCCCTCTCACAAGTCGTCTTAACAGACTTCGGGAAGGAATTACATTCAAACATAATTAAATCAAATCTAATGCACGTAATTAGACTCGAAAGCCCGTCCCAGATATAAACATTCAAGGAGCAGGATTGCAAGTTATTAGCGTCACGACTGTTGGTCCAGTGCCTGTGACGGTCTGCTGCTGGAATTAATGCACCTGACAAGCGATAAAACAAGGTAATATTCCTGCTCCGAGCAGGCGAGAGTGCATTCCAATGGATACTACTAAATGGCATTATTATATCGTAATATAAATATGTTAATAGACCATTATTATTTGATTATGGAAAGAGCCTCCGTGAGATGGTTGAGGGAGCACTTTACGTGAGAGGTTATTTTTCATTTATTATGTTACGGTTGGGAGTGAGGCCGGGTTTGAAAAGCCTGGCGATTCTCGAGCCAGTGATAACATTAAACCTGGCCTAGGTTCGATCACTTGCACTTTTCACAGGCCCAGCCTCCTTTGTGCAGAGACAGAGGGGATAAACTGAATGGAGAGATGCCAGCTGTCAGTGAGAGGGAGAAGGGCCCGCTTTGAATCTCCATGTTACGGTTATTAGTGATTTCTACATTTCCCACACCAGTAAATGGCAACACTCCCAGTGAGGCTCCGGGGCTTTTCCACAAACGCTTCCATTTATCATCGCTTCTCACTCGCTACATTGACCCACTGATACACAGTGGGATCAGCCCACTCTCCCCCACTCTATGCACGTTGGATCTATCTGAGTTCATTAAACATAAGCGAATATCCTCAGGTATTTTTGTGTAAGTTTCCCATTGACATCATCAAATGTATATAACACATTCACACCATGACTGCGACAGAGATAGAGTGGGAGCAGGTTGTGATTATATTAGGAACATTGTATTGTAGCGATTGTGTATTTGAAATAAGATAATGTATATTTTATCCCAGATCTACTTCTAAGTTATCTGTTGGTAGGATTTGTTGCCATAGGGACACTCAAAAATCATTCATAAGGTACCGTTCTTGGACAATGATCAAATAAACTATGAAGTGTCGACAAATGGGAATATTTTAGCAAGTACAAACTCCTCATTGTAAATAACGAACTTGCATTTATATAGCGCCTTTCACCATTTCAGGACGTCCCGAAACACTGTTCCAGCCAATGAAGTACTTTTTGCAGTGTAGTTACTGTTGTAAAGTAGGAAACACTGCAACCCATTTGCGCATAGCAAGCTCCCACAAACAGCAATTCATAGTGGCCAGATTTTGGTTGAGGGATGGATATTGGCCAGGATTCCAATAAATGTTGGAGAACTTCCATGCTCTTCATTGAAATAGTGCCATGAAATCTTTTATGTCCACCTGAGAGGGCGGACGAAGCCTCAGTTTAACTTCTCATCTGAAGGACAGCCCCTCAACCGTGCAGAGCTCCCTCAGTACTGCACTGGAGCGCTAGCTTCTATTATGTGCGCAAGTCTCTGGAACATCCGAACATAAAAAATAAGGAGTAGGTCATGCTATCCCTTGAGCCTGATCCACCATTCAATAAGAATGATTGATTTTCTACCTCAACTCCACTTTCCTGCCTTATGTCCAAAATCCAACAAACTCAATCCTTTATATACTTAATAAGTGAGCATCTACAGCCCTGTCAGGTACAGAATTTCAGAGTCACAAACCTCTGAGTGAAGAAATTTCTCTTCATCTCAGTCGACCCCTTATCCTGAGTTGTGACCCTTAGTTTTAGACTCTCCAGTCAGGAAAACAGCCTCTCACCCCTATCCTGTCAAGCCCTCTAAGAATTTTCCGGAGTGGGGTTTGAACCCACAAGCGAGAGCCACGGCTGACACAGAGGAATTACTTTACCATAAACTGTGCCAAAAGACAGGACAGAGAAACATAACTGGGGGATTTACATCATTATCTACTACCTGATGAATGGGAAGGTTTTTTTTTGCTCAGTTTGTTAGTGATGAATTTGTATAAGCTCATCATTGGGGAAAGGTTCTGTGCGTTATGTTTAACGAAATGTTCATAATATCTTCCCTCGTTGTAATCACCAGAGTAACTCAAATGTGTGAGTTTTATCCCAGGACTGGTTGAATTATTTGTTATTTAAGAATTCAATGTGTTAAACGCTCAGAGTGATGGGTTTCCTTTCTGTTTGGTAACTTCACTGACTCCTCTTGTTCCATTTTTCTTCCTCGCTTTTCAACACTTTCGTTTTCCAAAGGGTTTTGTTTCGTTTCTTTTTTTTTAAGTATCAAAAGCAGCGATTTGCTGAGTTGAGGCGAATCCCCGGGGCCTCCTGTTTATCATATTAAATGTGACCCAGTCCCTGACAGGTCGGGGAGCCAGGACGGCTCCTCGCAGCGAGGAAAATCGCGGAAACGCCTCCGTCTCATTGAGTTCACACTGTCCCAATTCGGTGCCCACAGACAGAGACAAGACAACCAGCTCCGGGCGCACAATTAATGTGGGAGCATCTCTGAAAAAAATCGATTCGATACTGCGAAAAATATCTTGAAATGGTAAATTGAAGCCATTTTTTGGGAACAGGTTGAAAGGGGGGGATTTGGCACGCGACAGGCCTTTGGAAAAAAAACTCGAGACCAAACACAACCTCGATGGACTCTTCTGGAGCTTGTTTAAGTCACTCGAGTTTGATTTGAGACATAAAAGCTCGATGGGGGAATGAATAGCCGAGAAAGCCCCAATGAGCCGCATTAACATCCCATTGAGTTCAGGCAAGAGTTGAAAGGGGATTGTGAAGAGGCAGCAGTGAGTTTATGGCCATCACCCGGGACAAACAGTTCATTGTCTTTTCGGTGCTGTTAAAAAAAGCAGGCGGCCCTTCATTCTTAAACATGAGCTGCTTGCAATTGTTGTGGGCTGATGTGGAAAACATCTGCTGGAGGAGAGAAAGGATACAAGCAAACTTCGGGAGTGGAGTGAGAAAAGGGATTGAGAAATATCTTGATCAGCGAAGAACTGCAGGTGCAATGAAAATAAAGAATCAACTTTGAAGAGTCGGTTGTATGGTTTTCCCTGCGTTGGTCTTTATAACATGAAGTAAGAGTTGGCTGTGGTGTCGATTTGAAATGTCGCTGGCATTCAAATGCTGGTGAGCAGATTAGTGCACTTTATAACGTGCAAACTCTGCTTTCCTCATTCTGTACACTTCTCACCCTCCTTTCCCACTTGGGACTGATTTCAGGGGTAATATGTGCACTGCACACTTGCATCACTGTCACACACTGCAGATGCGATATTTCTTGGTACAGTACTACTGAGATACAAGCGGGCTGTCCCTTGGAGCATTGCTTTCGTCTTACCTAGTGTCACCACAGTTTACTTACTCGATAAATATAGATTAGGAGATTGACATGGTGTTTTTTAATCATTAAGGATTTGATAGCGGGGGAGAGAGGGAGAAACTATTCCCTCTGATGGGGCGTCCAGAACAAGGCAACATCACCTTAACATTGGAGCGAGGCCGTTCAGGAGTGATGTCAGGAATCACTTCATCACACAAAGGGGAGCGGAAATCTGGTACTCGCTCCCCCAAAAAGCTGTTGAGGCTGTGGGGCGGGGCGAATCGGGGGGAGGGGGGTGTCAGTTGAACATTTAAAAACTGAGATGGATCGATTTTTGTTAGGCGAGAATATGGATATTCAGGGCCTGTGGAACCTAAGAGGGTAACAGGAGTTGAGATACAGATCAACCATAGTCTGACAGACATATTGCTATGTTCCTATTCATCTCACAAGTGCCACTTGGAAGTGTGCAGCACTTTTGGAGTAATTTCCTTCGTAAACAAAAAAAAAAACCCGAAAAATTGCTGTTGATCAGTGTGTGTGTGGGTGACAGGGCGGTGATGAGGCTGGCGGCCAATGTCATAGTGGGGGTGCTATTCAAAGCTCATTTCTCGCTCTCTGGTAAATCCCAAATCCATTTCACGCTTTGCTCTCAAAGGCAGCACCGTGCTAATGATCTCCATGTTCTGACACAATCACAATTTTCTGCTCAGAATCTCACACAGCGGCTTCCAATTACTACAATACCCCCTCCCCAGCCCCATCGACCTTAGCACTTCCCAGAGAACAGCTCCCCCAGCAACAGCCTGCACAAGACCGAAGTAGTCCCCACACAACTCTCTTGATATACATGCATTGGTACTGCAGCATCTGCGGGTTTGTCAGACTCGGCTCTTGCCACATTCTCTGTGGTTAGTAGGTGCAGCGCGTTCCTGTCAGGTGAAAAAAGCCTGTAGACCAACAGAAAATCTGCTTCTGGGCATTTCTCAGTCATTTGAATTGGAGACTTTTAAGCCTGAGAATGGGGTTTTTGTACAAGTCAGACATTCACCTGACAAAAAAAACTTTCATACCACTTTCACTTACTGAGGTATTATAAATGAGTTAGAAGTAAGTATAAACAGCGTTTCATTATAAATTCCAAACTATAGCATCTCGTAGTCTGATGCGAAAAACATTCCGTGTATTGAAGTTTTTTTTTGGAGTGGAATTGAAAATTAAGAGGCAAGTTATTAAAATAGATACCTGAAATTGAGGCATTATTCAACCTGATTTATTACCCATCCCTACTTACCCTGAAAAGGTAGTGGGGGGTCTTCTTGAAGCACTGCAATATTTGTAGTGGTTTGATACAACTGAATAGCTTGCTTGCAATTAGGAGTCAACCAGGTTGGTGTGGGACCAGAGTCACATACTGGCCAGACAGTGTATGGACGGCAAGTTTCCTTCCCTCAAGGACATTAGTGAATCAATCGCACAGCTCCATAGAATCATAGAATGGTTACAGCACAGAAGGAGGCCATTCAGCCCGTCATGTCAATACTGGTTCTTTGCAAGAGCAACTCACCTAGTTTCACTCCCCTGCATTTTTCCTGGAGCCCTGCAATTTTTTTTCTTTTCAGATAATTGTCCAATTCTCTTTGAAAGCCACTGTTGAATCTGCCTCCACCACACTCTCAGGCAATGCATTCCGGATCCTAACCACTCACTGCATAAGAAAGTTTTTCATTATGTCACCATTGCTTCTTTTGCCAATCATCTTTAATTGGTATCTTCTCTCACCACAGATGCTGCCAGACCTGCTGAGTATTTCCAGCTTTTCTTGTTTTTATTTAATTGGTATCTTCTGGTTCTCACTCCTTCCACCAATGGGAACAGTTTCTCTCTATCTACTCAGTCCAGACCCCTCATGATTTTGAACACCTCTTTGAAATCTCCTCAATTTTCTCTTCTCCAAGGATAACAATCCCAGCTTCTCCAATCTATCCATGTAACTGAAGTTCCTCACCCTGGAACCATTCTTGTGATTTTTTTTCTGCACCCTCTCTAATGCCTTCACATCCTTCCTACAGGGTGGTACCCAGAACTGGACACAATACTCCAGTTGAGACTGAACCTGTGTTTTATATGGGTTCAGCATAACCTCCTTGCTTTTGTACTCTCTGCCCCTATTTCTAAAGCCCAGGATCCCGTATGTTTTAATAACTGCTCTCTCAACTTGCCCTGCCACATTCAATGATTTCTGCACATATACCTTTAGATCCCTCTGCTCCTGTACCCCCTCTAGAATTGTACCCTTTATTTTATATTGCTTCTCCTCATTCTTCCTATCAAAATGAATCATTTCACACTTCTCTGCATTACATTTCATTTGCCACTTGCCTGCCCATTCCACCAGCCTGTCTATGTCCTCTTTTCCATGCTCACTTCTATGATGTCTTCATCATATTTAATAATAATTAATCCAAATTCTCAAACTTCAATGGAGAGATTACGAGTGCATACATTCTGGATTTGGAGTCCAGTAACATAACCACCACACTACCGAGCCATAGAATATAAGAGTGGGCAGCTTATGCTCGAACTGTATAAAACACGAGCTAGGCAACAGCTAGAGTACTGCATAATGTTCTGATCACCGCATTACAGGAAGGATGTGATCACACTAGAGAGGGTACAGAGGAGATTTACAAGGATGTTGCCAGGAATGGAGAATTTTAGCTATGAAGAAAGATTGGATAGACTGGGGTTGTTTTTCTTGGAACAGAGGAGGCTGGGGGAGGGGGAGAGCATTTAACTGAGGTGAACAAAATTTGGGGGGAGGGGGGCCTAGACAGGGTGAATAGGAAGGACCTATATCCTTCAGCAGAGTGGTTGATAAACAGGGGGCAAGTAACTGGCAGAGGATGAGAGGGGAATTGAGAATTTTTTTTCATGCAGAGAGTGGTGGTGGGGGCGGGGGGCGGCACAGTGGCGCAGTGGTTAGCACCGCAGCCTCACAGCTCCAGGGACCCGGGTTCGATTCCGGGTACTGCCTGTGTGGAGTTTGCAAGTTCTCCCTGTGTCTGCGTGGGTTTTCTCCGGGTGCTCCGGTTTCCTCCCACAAGCCAAAAGACTTGCAGGTTGATAGGTAAATTGGCCATTATAAATTGTCACTAGTATAGGTAGGTGGTAGGGAAATATAGGGACAGGTGGGGATGTTTGTTGGGAATATGGGATTAGTGTAGGATTAGTATAAAATGGGTGGTTGATGGTCGGCACAGACTCGGTGGGCCGAAGGGCCTGTTTCAGTGCTGTATCTCTAATCTAATCTAAAAACTCACTGTCTGAAAGGGTGGAAGAGGTAGAAAGCCTCATTACATTTTTAGAATACTTGGATATTCACTTGAAGTGCAACAACTAATAGGGCTTCGGACCAAGAGCTGAAAAGTGGGATTAGGCTGGATAGCTCTCCTTCACTTGACACAGATGCAGTGACCCAAGTGGCCTCCTTCTGTGTCATCATTTTTTTAAGTTTCACGACCACGCCCCTTGGGATCAAACGGAGCAGGGTGTCACCGTGTTCTCTGTATGAACTATTACAGATCAACTCACTGTGAACCAACCAGGATTTGTTCTTTGATGCACTTTCTTCGAGCAAGCTTCTTGAAGGGATCACATCAATGCAGAGGGATTGTTTGAAATGGCATTTTCCCGAAGTTTCTATAATTAACTACAATGGATGATGTTTAAGGCATTTTCTTAAAGGAAGTGGTTCACGTCCATCATCACTTGTTTCTGGGGTAGAGTGGAATTGTAACAGGTTTTCACCATAACACCCGTTCAAAATACCGGAGATAAAGTATATTTTCTTGCCGAAATGTTGCAGAGATGTTACATTGCGTGAAAAGTTGGTCGAAGTAGGTTTAATAGTAACTTTTCAAAAGGGATTTGGTTACATACTTGAAGGGTTTGGTGTGGGGGGAGGGGTTAAATTTACGTCGACGGAGAAAGAAGAAGGAGTGGAACTATTTGGAGAGCTCTACCAAAGAGCTGGCGTGGGTAGAATGGGCCGAATAGCCTTCCTCTGTGCAGTGTGATTCTAGAAGCATTCGATGGCTTTATTTCAAGGAGCTAGTGACGAACATATAGGTCAGCAATTACATATAAAAAAAAACGTGAATCTTTATACTCCGCGGTGAATATTTTTTTTGGTTTCCTTTAAGCAGCAATTTGCTGAGTTGAGGCGAATCCCCGGGGCCTCCTGTTTATCATATTAAATGTGACCCAGTCCCTGACAGCAGCCTTCAGCCAGGACGGCTCCTCGCAGCGAGGAAAATTGAGGAAACGCCTCCGTCTCATTGAGTTCACACTGTCCCAATTCGGTGCCCACAGACAGAGACAAGACAACCAGCTCCGGGCGCACAATTAATGTGGGAGCATCTCTGAAAAAAATCGATTCGATACTGCGAAAAATATCTTGAAATGGTAAATTGAAGCCAGTTTTTGGGAACAGGTTGAAAGGGGGGGATTTGGCACGCGACAGGCCTTTGGAAAAAAAACTCGAGACCAAACACAACCTCGATGGACTCTTCTGGAGCTTGTTTAAGTCACTCGAGTTTGATTTGAGACATAAAAGCTCGATGGGGGAATGAATAGCCGAGAAAGCCCCAATGAGCCGCATTAACATCCCATTGAGTTCAGGCAAGAGTTGAAAGGGGATTGTGAAGAGGCAGCAGTGAGTTTATAGCCATCACCCGGGACAAACAGTTCATTGTGAGCCTCTTGTGCTAAAGCCCTGACAAAAGCAGGATCAAATTCATTCTTCAACACAAACTCTTTGCCATTGTTGTGGGTTTAATCTGGCAAACATCTGCTGGAGAAAATTAAACAAGAGTCTGAAGAATCTTTAGAATGAAGGTGAAAATGCTGTTTCACTCTTGTGTTTCAAACATTTACAATTGAAAGAAGATTTTAAAAACGTTTACCACAATATGGTGACAGATGAAGAGGCTGAAAGGTAATCCTATTAATCATTAATGGATTGAAGTGTTGTTTAGGGATTTTTTCCCCCAATGTCAGTCTCCTTTTATAACGATATCAGTTGTTGCAGTGATCTGTCCGTAAGCCTATTTACATCACAAGGTGTGAATCTGCATCCTATCGAGTATTTGTGAGGCATTTCCCCCTGGAGAAACTGCTGGAATTTATAAAGGGTAGATTGATGGTTTAAGCACTTTGAAAACCTGGTTTTAACATTGCCTTATGTTTTGTCGAGCCCAAGTGGGAATGAGATGCCCTCCCTCTGTGGTGCTCACACACTGATTTGCTCTGGAGTCCAGTCAGGATCTGATTCCGAAGTTACAAAGTATTTACATCACAGAAACAGGACATTCAGCTCAACAGCTCCATGCTGGTGTTCATGCTCCACACAAGCTTCCTCCCATCCTGGCCACCTGAGAGAAATAGACCTACAGGGCTTTGAGGATCGAGCTGGGGAGTGAGGCTGACAGCATAGCTCTGTGGAGAGTCGGCATGGCCTTGATGGGCTGAATGGCCTCCTTCTAGTGCCATCAATGACTCTATGACACTATTCCTCTTCATCTAACCCCCATCAACATCTGCTTGTGGAGTTACTTTTGAAGTAATGCAAAGTGACTGTATAACTGCACTTCAAGAGGCTAACGCAACAGAATGTAATGAAACTCATACAAATGTTGGTTTTGTACAACAGAAAGATTCAAAAGAATCGGATGTGTAATGAGTTAGCTGTTGTCACCAATAACATCTTGTTATGTCATTAATGGAAAACGTCCTAAGGCACATCAGATATTTAATTAGACAAATGTCACTGAACAAAGAGGAATCAAGAGGGGTGATTAAAAGCTTGGTCAAAGAAAGAATATTAATTGATGTCATTCCTTTCATCAAATTGGAATGTCCCAAAGTGATTTACAAACAATGAAGTATGTTGAAATGTTGTAATTTTGGAAATGTGGCATGACAGTTTGAACACAGCAAGATGCCATAAACAGCAATGAAATAAATGGCCAAATCATTTGTTGCAGGTAATGGTTGGAGGATAAATTATGGCCAGGACACCGAGAGAACTCACTTGATCTTGTTCGAAGAATGATTTGGGAATTCTTATGTCAACATGAGAGGGCAGAGTGGACCTGGGTTTAACATGTCATCTGAAAGACCAAACAGGTAGGTTAAAAGAAGAGAGAGGTGGAGAGCCAAAGAGGTTTTGGGAGGGGATTCTGGAGCTTAAGGCTGCCTATGGTGGGGTGAAGGAAGTGGGAGATGCACAACAGGCAAGAGTTGGTGTAATGCAGCCTCCTCAAAGGGTTGTACGTCTGAGGAGGTCACAGAGATAGAGAGGGGCATGTTCAAGAAGGGGGTTTGAAACTGAGAATGAGAATTGTTCGAACTGAGGTTGGAGAAATGCACTGTCTTTCTCTAGTTCCATTTTCCCATGGCTCACAACATATATGTAAATATTTTACCCAGTTACCGATACAGCCAATTACTAGTTTACCCATTTTAGTTTCTGAATAAAAATCCACCAACTAGGTTTCTTTAATAAACAACAAAATTATTGGTTTATTATGAAACAAAACTGATTCAATAATGATGCAAAGCTTTAACACACAGTTTGAAATATGAAAGTATAAACATTTTCCCTTCTAAAATAACCCCCCCCCCGCCACACACACACACACACACACACACACACACACACACACACACACACACACACACACACACACACACACACTGGTAAAAGAGGAAAAAAATAAAGAAAAATGAAAAAACTGTCTCTGCAGAATCAACTTTAAGAAAAATACTTTGGCCAAGTTATTGTCGATTCTTGAAGAAAAAGGATAAGGTATGGAATGTTCCAGATGGCCCTTTCGTCTGGCGTCCAGGTACACAGAGACGGCTGTCACTAGGATCTTTTTGGAGCAGTTCTTTTCAGGTGACATCAAGGATTAGTCTGGCAGGTGTTTCTGGCGAATCACTGCATCAGGGGTTTCAGCTATACACTGGATTCGCAGGTTTTCTCAAAGAGGTGGAACAGGATGAGTTGGTTGCTCTCTCTCAGCAGGCTGCAATCCCAACTGAACTCCCAACAATATCCAAAAATGAAACCAAATCTCCTGAGCCATAAACCTAGACATGTGACTTCTTTAAGTCCAAGCAGTTCCATAGTCCATAAGGCTCCAGCTGTTTACTTAGCTTAAGACATGTGACTTCCAGTAAGTGTTTGATTTTAAACAAAGTCTCAAGTGTCCTTCCAGTGACCTTTTTTTTAAAAAAGAAACAAGTCCAGCATCTCTTCCGGCACTTTCTACAGTTCTTTCTTGAAAACAAGTCCTCAAAAAATATTAATAGTGGAAGCACCTTCATAACAGAATTTTAAATTAGGGGTGTAGTGGTATTGGGAGCCAATGTAGGTCAGCGAGGGGTGACGGGTGAACAGGAGTTAGTGCAGGTTAGGATATGGGCAGCAGAGATTTTGCAGGGTTCAGGTTCATGGAGTGTGGAAGATGGGAGGCTGAACAGGAGAACATTTGAATAGTTAAGTATGGAGCTAACAAAAGCATAAATGGGGTATGTTACAGGGTATGTGACAGCTAAGCTTGGGGTCAAGTAAGCAACAAAGGTACGAGCAGCCTGATTCAACAACAATAACAATCAATGTTTATATAATTCAGCCAGAAACAGTGGCAGGGAAGGATGAATAAAGCAATGGTGAGGGAACAGAGTGGTGGGTGGGGGGGGAGGGGAGGGGCGGGGTGCGAGGGTTGGATGGAGCTGCTTAAGACATCGACTTTGATCTTTCCTACTGGTTAACTACAGGAAATTACGGTGCATCCAGAACTGGATGTCGGGCAAGCAGATAGACAATGACAGTGTGGGGTTTGAGAGAGGCGGTGGAGAGGCAGACCTAGGTGTCATCAGTGTACACGTGGAACCCCCGATGCCTTTTGTCTGTTGATGTTTGAGGGGCAACAGGAGGGTACGTTAGCATAGTGGTTATGTTACTGTCTAGTAATGCAGAGGTCTGGAGTAATGATCTGGAGACAAGAATTCATCCCACCATGGCAGCTGGAGAATTTAAATTCAAGTAATTAAATAAATCTGGAATTGAAAAAGCTAGTTTCTGTAATGGTGATGATGAAACTACCAGATTGCTGTAAAAATCCCACCTCCTTCACTAATGTTCTTTAGGGAAGGAAATTTGCCGTCCTTACCTGGTCCGGCCTACATGTGACTCCAGACCCACAGCAATGTCGTTGGTTCTTAACTGCCCTCTGAAATAGCCTAGCAAGACACTCAGTTTTATTCAAGAAGGTGGCTCATCACCACCTTCTTAAAGTCAGTTAGGGATGGGCCATAAATGCTGGCCTTGCCAGTGATGCACACATCCTATGAATGAATTACAAACATATTCTGGGCTTGCCCCAATTGGTCTCAATACCCCTGGGATAAGTTGGGTAAAATGAGCTGACCAACAGTCTACTTAAACTTAGGAGGGTGTAGCATCACAGCCAGGCCTGATCCTGCCCTCAACTGATATCCACATACTATTCAGCAGGCATCCTGGATATTAATCAGGAACGGAAACCCTGGTGGACAGTCCCTCCCCGCTAACCATAAACAGTGGAGCTGAGATCAAAGGGCTGTGTAATAGATGTAAAGCTGCAGGAAGCAAACCTTAAATGTGTTTCAGGCAGGTAAGTCCCTGCACCCAGAAACACTTCTTGTGGGAGAGGGACATTTGCAAAACTTGCCATCGAATGGACTGTTCCATCAGTGTGCTGGCTGAGGCCAGACAATTCTGCACATGCAGGGATTGAACCTGGATCTTCCTGGTCTCTAGGGTTCAGTGACATATCAAACTTTTCTACCTGAGCTAGCAAAAGAACTTGCTTAGTTCCACTTTTCCAAAAATAAAGACTATGACATATCACAGGGAAGCTTGCAGCGACATCATATTGGTGAATAAACGAACAGCTTGACTCCATCCTGAAATCACAACAAAGCCAAATTAAATGTTAACAATTGCTCAAAACAATTGCAAAGGATCCACAAAATTAATATATTTCTGCCCTTCATTAAATTTCTGCACTTGTTAATTTTTTTTATTTGTTTGTGGGATATGGGTGTTGCTGGCTAGGCCAGCATTTATTGCCCATCGTTAACTGCCCTTGAGAAGGTGGTGGTGAGCTACCTGCTTGAACCACTACAATCCTGAGCATGCTAATTTTGTTGCTGTGATAACAATAATAGAGTGTTTAATGCGACAATAGCAGTGTTTCTCCTTGTGTAGAGACATTGCCTTTTGGAACTTAGGTCAGGGGATCTTGTGGAGTTTCTAACTTTTCAGGGGGTCTTTGGGTGTGTGTCAGTATTTACAAGGGTATTTACTAAAACTGCCTATTTCCACCTCCGTAACATCGCTTGACTTCATCTCTGTCTCAGCTCATCTGCTGCTGAAACTCTTATTTATGCCTTATGCCTATTAACCCTGTGCTTGCTGACTGACATTCTCATCCTTGTTTTCAAATCCCTCCACAGCCTTGCCCCTCCTATCTCTGTAATCTCCTCCATCCCCACAACCTTCCACAACCTCCTGTAATTCTGGCCTCTTGAGCATCCCTGATTTTAATCATTCCACCGTTGGTGGTTGTGCCTTCAATTGCCTTGGCTTAAAGCTCTGGAATACCTTCCCTACACCTCTCTACCTCGCTTTCCTCCTTTAAGACAGACTTCAACCCAGCTTTTGGTCATCTGACCTGATATCCCCTCATGTGGTTCAGTGTCATATTTTGTTTTACAATGCTCCTGTGAAGCACTTTGGGACTTTTCATTACCCTAAAGTGGCTATATAAGTTGTTTTTGTGGGGTTCCATGTTTTGTATCTGATTTTACTGGGAGTCTGTGGGAGTGTCAGTAATTACAGAGATCCCTAGTTCTATGTACAGTTTTACAGGGTCATAGGGGTTGCCCAAGTAGCTAAGCCTCAGAACTCAGTATCATTCCACACTTTGTGAATGAACAATTGGTGCAGATGACGTAATGGCCTTGCATGCGTGTAACGTCACCGAATTTCCTCAGTGGCGTGCGGGTTGCATATGACGTTCGGTCTACGTATGACGCAGGGCGTTGTGGGAACGGCAATGGCGGTAGATTGCAGGAAGGCTGTTGGGGGCGTTCGAACGTCCCGCTCTGCGCGGGATGGCCTGGACAAAAGCATTACACTGCCGCCTGACGAGATTTTCCGAAACTTGGAGAATGCCAAGAGCTTCGCCATCGACATAGGTGAGCAGTGAAGTCAGCGTGGCGGCTATGTTGGGAGTGAGGGGCGGGTGATAACGGGCAGGGAACTGTTTGGCCTGAGAGGACTGGGGGGGGGGGCGGACGTGTCGTGGAGTGGACGGGGTGCGACGCGCATGCGCGGCATTGTGTAGCGCCTCCCACAGGTTGTAGTTCTCAGCAGGGACGCTACTGGTGGTTCGACGTTCAGAAACAGGGACTCTAAAACTACAACTCCCATCACGCATCGCTCTGGCAACCCACTCTGGGGACAAAAGTACGCAAACACGCAGGTGTTTATAGGACTGATGAAGTAAGTGCACCCAGCCAGTGTGGGACAGGAATGTACTTCATTCAGACCAACCTTCAGCACATGATTGTTATTTATCAGGGACCTCGTAATTTGTTATCTTTACAGCCAGTTAATAGGTTGGTCTAATAATTTCAGAGCATGACAGCCCCCCCATTTTACTTTCATTTTTAGTTATTTTTTCTTCCTATTTTTTACAATCTTTTTTTTGCATTTATTTCATTTCATCTTAGTTTGTTCAGTTTGCTTACCCACTGTTTTTTTTTCAGGTTTGCACTTGCTGCTGTTCAATATTCAGTGTATTAACACCTAATCTGTACTAATGCTTTGTCTTTCAACACACCATTAACATATTGTTTGCTTTTGCTCCGTGACCTTTTGGTCAGCTATGTGGCCTGGTCCAATCTAGACCTCCTTTGTTATCTCTTGCCCCACCCCCACCTCACTTGCTTATAACCTGTGACTTTTCTAATATTTGTCAGTTCCGAAGAAGGGTCACTGACCCGAAACGTTAACTCTGCTTCTCTTTTCACAGATGCTGCCAGACCTGCTGAGTGGTTCCAGCATTTCTTGTTTTTATTTCAGATTTCCAGCATCTGCAGTATTTTGATTTTATTATAATAGGTTGGTCTAACAGTTTGCATTTACAGAGCATCTTTAATGTTGATGGTCTTGACTATTCCAATGCTCTCCTGGACAGTTTCCCACCATGAACCATTCGTATACTTGAGCTCATCTAGAATAGTTTCTTAACTCTTGCCAAGTCCTGTTTGGCTGTTGTCCCTGACCTTGCTGACCTACATTGGCTTCCGATCCAACAATGCCTCAATGTTAAAATTCTCATCCTTGTGTTCAAATCCCTCCATTGCCTCATCCCTCGAAATTTCTGTCACCTCCTCCAGATCTGTGCTCCTCTGAGATCTCTGCAGCCCTCCAAATCAGACCTCGTGCACCTCCCAGAATTTCTTTGCTTCATGTTTAGTGGTTTGCCTCTAGCCATCTACGTCCTGAGCTCTGGAATTTCCTCCTTAAATCTTGCCACCTCTGCCTCTCTGTTCTCCTTTAAGACATTCCTTCAATCTTATCTCTGACCAAACATTTGGTCATCTGGCCTCCTATCTCCTCATGGCTCATTGTCAAATTTTGTTTGATGATTGCTCCTGTGAAGTGTCTTGGAAAGTTTTGCCATGTGAAAGACGCTATATCAATGCAGGTTGTTGTAGAAGAACAGCCCAAGTCACAGTAAGACCTCAATGTGTTTATCCTTGGACACATCTGTGATGGGGCAGTTTGCACATGATTATTTTTTGATTTTACTGACAACTATTTTTGTTGTAACTTCGTAATTGAAAGAAAATATGTTTTTTCTTCCTGCCAGTCTTATCTACCACCTTTTTCCCATAAAGGCGCTGACGCTATTGGAATATGGTTCCACTGATGCCAGGTCCCGTCTTGTGAAAAATCAATGTTGACCAGGCTGTTAGATGGTTGGTATTCGTGGGTAACATTCAAGAAAGGAAGCAGTCCATTTTTCCTTTCTCTTCCCTCTTGATCCATGACGGCTGAAGCCAAATGGAATAGACTAGAATGGGCGGCTAGTTTTGTTTGGCTGGCATGGACGCGATGGGCTGAATGGCCTCCTGTGCTGTAATGTTTCTGTGGTTCTACTACTGATAGCCTGGCTGAGATTACGTAACTCAGCACAGATGAGAGATCAAATATCCTCTTGTTTGTAGCTAAGCTACTCATGTATTCCCACCCTTCTGCACCAGTGTCTGACATTTATTTCAGTAATGTGTGATAATAGAAATTATAAAGACTCATATATGCATTTTCCCAGCCAGTTAAAGAATGTTCTCCATTGGGAAACGATTAATTATTTAGAGAGTCATGTGTGAATTGCTCATTGCCAACTTTAAAAAAAAACAGACTTTGAAACTAATAAATGGCTTGCCAGTTATAGAAAACTGAGGTTTGAGCATAACAGCAGTTTGTAAAATTGAATGCCCACCTTAGTGTAAGCAATGTTAGGGCATACAGTTTTCCAGTTCATAATTTCCTGGAATGGAACAATTTGATTCAGTAATGCACAGGTTTTTCTAATAAAATCCAGAGACATTCAGTCAATATTCAGAATTTAAAAAATCTTTGTGATCATGGGAAATTTGTGTAAAAGAGTTTCAAATCCTTATATGTTCGTATTTCTGGTTGGACTGTGTGATTGAGACAAGTAGTTGCTTATATTTAGCTGAAAGGAAATGGAGGAAACTTATTGGAAATGGTATTTATTTGATCTGAGGATTGATGGAATAATAGAATGGGTACATTGGATAAATATTGTAAGAATTAAATTGCTGGCATGTTGTCCAGATGTAACTTTTTCTTTGTGAAAGCACAATGTGCTGGAAATAGACAATATGTTAGTCAGCGTCTGTGAAGAGAAAAGAAAGGTGGTGATGTTTACACGTGTGCCATTCATCACAACGGATACACAAATGGAACCTCAATTGATTGACTTGCTGCATATTTCTTGTTCTTTCTGTTGTTATTTGATTTCCAGCCTTTGTTTTTCTGTGCCTGCTTTGTATAGTTGAGGAACCATTCTCCTCCCTGAGTTACCAGTTGTGGGTTGAAGTCCCCATTCCAGTGATTGAACACAAAATCTGGGCTGATGTTCCATTGCAGTCTCGAAGAAGTGCTACATTGTTGGTAGTGAGGCCCTTTGGATGAGCTGTTAACCCAAGCTGTCTGCTTGTTCTAGTATAAAATAAAAACAAAAATGCTGGAAATACTCAGCAGGTATGGCAGCATCTGTGGAGAGAGAAGCAGAGTTAACGTTTCAGGTCAGTGACCCTTCATCGGAACTGGCAGAGGCCTAGAAATGTAATAAGTTTTAAGCAAGTGAAGCAGGGGTGGGGCAAGAGATATGTTGATAGGACAAGGTCACAGAGAATAACTGACCAGAAGGTCATGGAGCAAAGGCAAATGGTATGTTAATGGTGTGGTGAAAGACAAAGCGTTAGTACAGAGAGGGTGTTAATTGACAGAAAACTGAACAGCCTGGCCCCAAGCACAAACATAAAAAAACAGTGGGTAGGCACAGTATAAACAAACTAAACAAATTAAAATAAAATAAACACATAAAAAATAAGTAAAAATAAAAAGGTGGGGTGGGGGGGGGGGTCCGTCATGCTCTGAAATTATTGAACTCAATGTTCGGTCTGGCAGGCTGTAGCATGCCTAATCGGTAAATGAGATGCTGTTCCTCGAGCTTTTGTTGATGTTCACTGGAACACTGCAGCAATCCCAGGAGAGAGATGTGAGCATGAGAGCAAGGGGGAGTGTTGAAATGGCTGCTTGTTCTAGTATATAAAATAAAAACAAGAAATGCTGGAAATACTCAGCGGGTCTGGCAGTATCTGTAGAGAGAGAAGCAGAGTTAACATTTCAGGTCTGTGACCCTTCATCAGAACAGTTCTGAAGAAAGGTCACTGACCTGAAACGTTAACTCTGCTCTCTCTACAGATGCTGCCAGACCTGCTGAGTATTTCCAGCATTTCTTGTTTTTATTTCAGATTTCCAGCATCTGCAGTATTTTGCTTTTATTTTAATGCTTGTTCTAGTGTTGTGGATGGTAGTTTAAAGTTCTCATAGTTTTTTTTAAGAAGAGCAGGGAACATTTTCAATGTCCTACCCTCAACCAAAAACAGATTGACTAACCATTTAATGTATTGCTGTTTGTGTGGGTGCTTGCTGTGTGCAGAATGATTATGGAGCTTGTCTAGATGGCTGTGGTTAAACTTATTAAATTACATATGAAATATGTTGAGATATTTGAGATAAGATGCTGTATAAATGTAACTCTTTTCCAATTTACTGTGAGAATAAGCGTAAGGTACTGTATTGATAACCAAAGAATTCAAGAGGTGGCAGTAATGTGGCACATTATGATTTGGCAATCAGGTTTTGTTTGTAAACTGTGGTTTGCAGGGCTTCTAGAAGCAGGTTCTCGTGGTTGATTTCAGATCAGTGTTTCTGTAACTCTTGGGTGATTTTTAGGGCTATGACAAAAGAACAGATGAGTGGGACTAATTGGATAGCTCTTTCAAAGAGCTAAATAGCCTCCAGCTGTAATTGTCTATGACAAGTAGATTTTTAAATATTTCATGTGTGCCAAGACACCAATTTAAGGGGCACACATAAATGGGCCCCCTAATGGTTCGGTACTGCATCCCCTTGTCTGAATTATTTTAATCTCAGCTTGGGAAAAATATTTGGTTTCCTTCTCCTGAGACTGGTAAGAAAAATCAGCTTCTCATTGCTCTCCAGTTACCTCTCCTGGAAAGTGTCCTGAAACCTGTTGACTTCAGGTTTGGGTTTAGCTGTGATTGTCAAAGCAGTATTTGGCTACAGGGAGTCGTCATTCAGCTCGCATGTAACAGAGAGTGACAGGGATACACGCCCTGCTTCAGTTCCTTCCTGAGTTGCTAACTGTAAGATAGTTTTACCAATGGAGTTTGGAGGTAGAAATATACTGCTTTACTACATTACACCAGGGCAGAGGGACTTCACTTATGTGGAGAGACGAGAGAAGTTGGATTGGTCTCAGAGAATTGAAAGGAGATTTAGCAGAGGCGATCTAAATCACAAGGGGTTTTGATGAGTGTAGATTAGGAGAAACTTTCTACCAGTGGGAGGATTGGTAACCAGAAGACACCGATTTAAGATAACAACAACCACTTATTTATATAGTGTCTTTAATGTAATAAAATGTCACAAAGCACTTGACAGGAGCATTATAAAACAAAGTATGATACCGAGCTGCAAAAGGAGATATTAGGTGACATGAGCAAAAGCTTGGTTAAAAAGGTAGGTTTTAAGGAGTGTCTCAATGGAGGAAAAGGAGACAGAGAGTGGTAGGGAGGGTATTCCAGAGCTTGGGACGTAGGCAGCTGAAGGCATGCCACCATGGTGGAGTGATGAAAATCGGGGATGCTAAAGAGGCCAGAATTAGAGGAGTACATATATCTTGGAGGGTTGTGGGACTGGAGGAGATTAGAGATAGGGAGGGTGAGGCCATGGATGGATTTGAAAACAAGGATAACTTTAAAATTCAGACATTGCTTTACTGGGAGCCATTGTAGGTCAGCGAGCACAGGGATGATAGATGAACAGGACTTGGTGCGAGTTAAGACACGGGCAGCAAAGCTTTGGATGACCTCAAGTTTACGGAGAGTCGAATGTGGGAGACCAGACAGGAGTGCGTTGGCATAGTCAAGTCTAGAGGTAACGATGGCACGAATGAGGGTTTCAGCAGCAGATGAGCTGAGACGGGTGAATTTGGGTGATGTTATGGAGTTGGAAATAGGTCTTAGTGATGGCATGAATTTGTGGTCGGAAGCTCATCTCGGGGTCAAATGTGACACCAGGGTTGCGAACACACTGTTGCCAGGGAGAGGGATGGAGTCGGTAGCTGGGGAATGGAATTTGGAGTGGGGTCCGCACACAGTGGCTTCAGTCTTTCCAGTGTTTAATTGGAGGAAATTTCTGCTCATCCAGCACTGAAAGTTGGATAAGCAGTCTAATAATTTAGCAACAGTAGAGGAGTCGAGAGAAGTGATGGTGAGGTAGAGCTGAGTGTTGTCCGCATATAGGTGAAAAGTAATGCTATGCTTTCAGATGTTGTCACCGAGGGGCAGCCTGTTGATGAGAAATGGGGGCAGGCGGTGGCGTAGTGGTATTATCACTGGACTAGTAACCCAGAGACCCAAAGTGTTTCTCTGGGGACATGGGTTCGAATCCCACCACAGCAGAAGGTGGAATTTGAATTTAATTAATAAATCTGGAATTGAAAAGCTAGTCTAATGATGGCCATGAAACCATTGTCGATTGTTATAAAAACCCATCTGGTTCACTAATGTCCTTTAGGGAAGGAAATCTGCTGGCCTTACCTGGTCTGGCCTACATGTGACTCCAGAACACAGCAATGTGGTTAACTCTTACATGCCCTCTGAAATGGCCCAGCAAGCCACTCAGTTGTATCTAACCGCTACAAAGTCTATAAAAAGGAAAGAAACCGGACGGACCACCCGGCATCGACTTAGGCACCAGAAATGACAACGGCAAATCCAGCCCTGTCGACCCTGCAAAGTCCTCCTTACTAACATCTGGGGGCTTGTGCCACAGGTGGGAGAGCTGTCCCACAGACTAGTCAAGCAACAGCCTGACATAGTCATACTCATGGAATCATACCTTACAGACAATGTCCCAGACACTGCCGTCACCATCCCCGGGTATGTCCTGTCCCACCAGCAGGACAGACCCACCAGAGGTGGCGGGTCAGTGGTATACAGTAGGGAGGGAGTTGCCCTGGGAGCCCTCAACATCGACTCCGGACCCCATGAAGTCTCATGGCATCAGATCAAACATGGGCAAGGTAACCTCCTACTGAGTCCCACCTACCGCCCTCCCTCAGCTGATGACAGTACTCCTCCATGTTGAACACCACTTGGAGGAAGCACTGAGGGTGGCAAGGGCACAAAATGTACTCTGGGCGGGGGACTTCAATGTCCATCGCCATGAGTGGCTCGGTAGCACCACTACTGACACAGCTGGCCGAGTCCTAAAGGACATAGCTGCTAGACAGGGTCAGCAGCAGGTGGTGGGGGAACCAACACGAGGGAAAAACATACTTGACCTTGTCCTTCCCAATCTGCCTGCCGCAGATGCTTCTGTCCATGGCTGTATTGGTAGGAGTGACCACTGCACAGTCCTTGTGGAGACGAAGTTCCGCCTTCACATTGAGGATACCATCCATCGTGTTGTGTGGCACTATCACCGTGCTAAATGGGATAGATTTCGAACAGATCTAGCAATGCAAAACTGGGCATCCATGAGGCGCTGTGGGCCATCAGCAGCAGCAGAATTGTACTCAACCACAATCTGTAACCTCATGGCCCGGCATATCCCCCACTCTACCATTACCATCAAGCCAGGAGACCAACCCTGGTTCAATGAAGAGTGCAGGAGGGCATGCCAGGAGCAGCACCAGGCATACCTCAAAATGAGGTGTCAACCTGGTGAAGCTACAACACAGGACTATCTGCGTGTCAAACTGCGTAAGCAGCATGCGATAGACAGAGCGAAGCAATCCCATAACCAACGGATCAGATCGAAGCTCTGCAGTCCTGCTGCATCCAGCCATGAATGGTGGTGGACAATTAAACAACTAACTGGAGGAGGTGGCTCCACAAATATCCCCATCCTCAATGATGGGGGAGCCCAGCACATCAGTGCGCAAGATAAGGCTGAAGCATTTGCAACAATCTTCAGCCAGAATTGCTGAGTTGATGATCCATCTCTGCTTCCTCCTGAAGTTCCCAGCATCACAGATGCCAGACGTCAGCCAATTTGATTCACTCCGTGTGATATCAAGAACTTAAGGCACTGGATACTGCAAAAGCTATGGGCCCTGACAATATTCCGGCAATAGTACTGAAGACCTGTGCTCCAGAACTTGCCGCGCCCCGAGCCAAGCTTTTCCAGTACAGCTACAACACTGGCATCTACCCTGCAATGTGGAAAATTGCCCAGGTATGTCCTATACACAAAAAGCAGGACAAGTCCAACCCGGCCAATTACCGCCCCATCAGCCTACTCTCAATCATCAGTAAAGTGATGGAAGGTGTCATCAACAGTGCCATCAAGCGGCACTTGCTTAGCAGTAACCTGCTCAGTGACGCTCAGTTTGGGTTCCGCCAGGGCCACTCAGCTCCTGACCTCATCACAGCCTTGGTTCAAACATGGACAAAAGAGCTGAACTCGAGGTGAGATGAGAGTGACTGCCCTTGACATCAAGGCAGCATTTCACCGAGTATGGCATCAAGGAGCCCTAGCAAAACTGAGGTCAATGGGAATCAGGGGGAAAACCCTCCGCTGGCTGGAGTCATACCTCGCGCAAAGGAAGATGGTTGTGGTTGTTGGAGGTCAATCATCTGAGCTCCAGGACATCACTGCAGATGTTCCTCAGGGTAGTGTCCTAGGCCCAACCATCTTCAGCTGCTTCATCAATGACCTTCCTTCAATCATAAGGTCAGAAGTGGGGATGTTCGCTGATGATTGCACAATGTTCAGCACCATTCGTGACTCCTCAGATACTGAAGCAGTCTCTGTAGAAATGCACCAAGACCTCGACAATATCCAGGCTTGGGCTGATAAGTGGCAAGTAACATTCACGCCACACAAGTGCCAGGCAATGACCATCTCCAACAAGAGAGAATCTAACCATCTCCCCTTGACATTCAACAGCATTGCCATCGCCTAATCCCCCACTATCAACATCCTAGGGGCTACCATTGACCAGAAACTGAACTGGAGTAGCCATATAAATACCGTGGCTACAAGAGCAGGTCAGAGGCTGGGAATCCTGAGGCGAGTAACTCACCTCCTGACTCCCCAAAGCCTGTCCACCCTCTACAAGGCAGAAGTCAGGAGTGTGATGGAATACTCTCCACTTGCCTGGATGGGTGCAGCTCCAACAACACTCGAAGCTCGACGCCATCCAGGACAAAGCAGCCTGCTTGATTGGCACCCCATCTACAAACATTCACTCCCTCCACCACCGACGCACAGTGGCAGCAGTGTGTACCATCTCCAAGATGCACTGCAGCAATGCACCAAGGCTCCTTAGACAGCACTATCCAAACCCACGACCTCTACCAACTAGAAGGATAAGGGCAGCAAATACATGGGAATACCACCACCTGCAAGTTCCCCTCCAAGTCACACACCATCCTGACTTGGAACTATATCACCGTTCCTTCACTGTCGCTGGGTCAAAATCCTGGAACTCCCTTCCTAACAGCACTGTGGGTGTACCTACCCCAAATGGACTTCAGCGGTTTAAGAAGGCAGCTCACCACCACCTTCTCAAGGGCAATTAGGGATGGGCAATAAATGCTGACCTGGCCAGTGATGCCTACATCCCATGAATGAATATAAAAAAAAAAAATAGGGGGCCAAGAATAGATCCTTGGGCGACACCAGAGGTAATGGTGCAGGAGCAGGCAGAGATGCTACTGCAAATGATTCTCTATCTACGATTAACCAGGTGAGAGTAGTCCCACCCAGCTGGATAGTAGAGAGGCCTTGGAGGATGATGGTGTGGTCAGCCATGTCAAAGGCTGCAGACAGGCCGAGAAGGATGAGGAAGGATAGTTTACCTTTTGTTACAGTCACATTGGATGTCATTTGTGACTGAAGAGAGCTGTTTCGGTACTGTGGCAGAGATGGAAACCTGATTGGAGGGATTCAAACATGTAGTTCCAGGAAAGACGGGCATGAATTTGGAAGGCAACGACACGTTCAAGGATTTTGGAGAGGAAAAGGTAGTTTGAGATGGGCCAATAGTTTGTAAGGGTGTTGGGGTCAAGGGTTGGATTTTTTTGAAGAGTGGGGTGATGATGGCAGATTTAAAGGAGAGTGGGACAACATCTGAAGAGAGAGAGCCATTTACAATATTGGCTAACATGGGGACCAGGAAGGGATGTTGGGTAGTTGGCACTTTAGTGGGAATAGGATCGAGTGAACGGAAGGTGGGTCTCATGGACAAGGTGAGCTCAGAGAGGGCATGAGGGGAGATGGGAGAGAAACTCGAAAGCTGTGCGTTCAGGGCGAGGGCAGGGGGAGCATTCGAGAAAATTTGGCCAGGTGGGCTAGTGGAAGGGAGCATCGCGTGGCAAAGGCAGCTGATTGGATAGTCTCGATCTTAGTGACAAAGAGGTCCATGAGCTTCTCTCACTTATTGTTGGTAAGGGTGGAGGAGAGAGGGGTTTAAGAAGATGGTGTGCAGTAGAGAAAAGAAGCTGGGAGTAATCTTTGCCTTCCAGGATAATCTTGGAATAGTGAGTAGTTTTAGCAGACGAGAGCAGGACCTGATAATGTTTTAAGTGGTCCAGCTAGATAATTGGCAAAAGAATCAGAGGAGAGGTGACGTTCCAGCAAAGATTGGTTGATGACCATTTTCTCTTTTTTTTTCTCTTTATATCTAAACTCTTCTTCTTTGGCCTCCTTATCTCGAGAGACAATGGGTAAGCGCCTGGAGGTGGTCAGTGGTGTGTGGAGCAGAGCCTGGAGTGGCTATAAAGGCCAATTCTAGAGTGACAGGCTCTTCCACAGGTGCTGCAGAAAAATTTGTTTGTCGGGGCTGTTGCACAGTTGGCTCTCCCCTTGCGCCTCTGTCTTTTCTCCTGCCAACTGCTAAGTCTCTTCGACTCGTCACACTTTAGCCCCGCCTTTATGGCTGCCCGCCAGCTCTGGCGAACGCTGGCAACTGACTCCCACGACTTGTGATCAATGTCACAGGACCTCATGTCGCGTTTGCAGACGTCTTTAAAGCGGAGACATGGACGGCCGGTGGGTCTGATACCAGTGGCGAGCTCGCTGTACAATGTGTCTTTGGGGATCCTGCCATCTTCCATGTGGCTCACATGGCCAAGCCATCTCAAGCGCCGCTGACTCAGTAGTGTGTATAAGCTGGGGATGTTGGCCGCCTCGAGGACTTCTCCGTTGGAGATACGGTCGTGCCACCTGATGCCAAGTATTCTCCGGCGGCAGCGAAGATGGAATGAATTGAGACGTCGCTCTTGGCTGACATACGTTGTCCAGGCCTCGCTGCCATTGAGCAAGGTACTGAGGACACAGGCCTGATACACTCGGACTTTTGTGTTAAACTAAGGAATTTTAATTAGGGTTAGTATAACATTAATTAGAATAGTAACCATAAGAATCTTCTGAGACTCAGGTGATTTATAGTAAAGTTTTATTTGTTTTAAGGTTTACCAGCAGTAGTAAAGCTTACTAGAAGTGAAGATTAGTAGTAATGGGGTTTATTAATTATAAATTAAGATTAATCAATTAATTAACACATTATAAAGATGGCAGTATGTGGGAGCTGGTGGATCCACCGCAAACACGTTTGCGGTAAGTATCTGACTCTTGAGGAGCCAAAGCTGCTCAAGCCGCAATGAGCTGGAGGCCGAGCTACATACGCTATGATGCATCAGGGAGGGGGTTAGTTACCTGGGCACTCTGTTCCAGAAGCCAGTCACACCCCTTAGGCTAGGGTCTTCAGATTTGATCAGTGGTCAGGGACAGGAAGGTGTGACTGCAAGTGAGGCAGGTAAGGGGATCAAGAAGGCAGAAGTGGAGGAGCCTCAGCCCTTTCAATTGTCCAACAGGTTTGAGGTACTTTCTACTTGTATAGATGAGAGTGAGGGCTGCAAGGTGGATGAGCAAACTAATCATGGCATCATTGTACAGGAAGCCATTCATGCAGGGGGAGTAAATAGGAATGTAGTGGTAGTAGGAGATAGTATAGTTAGGGGGATAGACATCCTTCTCTGCAGCCAAGAGCGAGAGTCCAGAAGGCTGTGTTGCCTGCCTAGTGCCAGGGTTTGGGACATCTGCTCAGGGCTGGAGAGGAACTTTCAGTGGGAGGAGGAGGATCCAGTTGTTGTGGTCCACGTGGGGTACCAATGACATAGATAGGTCTAGGAAAGATGTTGAAGAACGAACTGTATAGAGAGTATGAGCAGCTAGTGCCTAACTTGAGAAGCAGTACCTCAAAGGTGGTAATCTCTGGATTATTACCTGAGCCATGAGCAAATTGAAGTAGGGTAAATATGCATGGCCCAAAGATTGGTGTGGAAGAAATGGGTTTTGATTCAAGGGGCACTGGCACCATTACTGGGGAAAGTGGGAGTTGTACAGTTGAGACAGTCTTCACCTGAACTGTGCTGGGACCAGTTTTCTGGCAAGTCATATAACTAGGGCAGTAGAAAGGGCTTTAAACTAAATAGGGGGCGAGGGATCACGTAAGGGAAGATGTGGTAATTTAGAGAGAGGAGCAAGTTCGCAATAAGGGAATTGATAATCTGAGTGTGGCAGGAAGGGAAGATTGGAGGGAAGCAAAACTTGCAACATGAAGTAGAAAACGATTAAGTGAAATTAGAAGACAGATGAAGCGAAAGCAAGCATCAAATAGGATCAGAATGCGGAATAATTCTAAAAAGGCAAATTTAAGGGCAATCTATCTGGAGGCATGCAGCATTCGTAACCAGCTAGATGATTTAAGCTCAAATACAGGTAAATGGGTATGATCTAATTGCCATTTCAGAGCCATGGTTACAGGGTGACCAAGACTGGGAACTGAATATTCAAGGATATTTGTCATTTAGGAAGGATAGGCAAAAAGGAGGTGGAGCAGTGCTCTTAATCAGGGACAAGATCAGTACATTAGTGAGAGAGGATCTTAGATCGAAGGATCAATGTATAGAATCAGTTTGGATAGAACTGAGAGGCAGTAAGGGACAGCAGATATTGATGGGATTTGTTTATAGGCCACCAAACAGTTGCAGTAATGTTGGGTACGGTATAAATCAGGAAATTAGAGGTGCATGTAACATGGATAATACAGTAATACTGGGTGACTTCAATTTACATATAGACTGAGTAAACCTAACCAGCACGAATGCTGTGAAGGATGAATTACTGGAGTGTTTACGGGATGGGTTTCTGGAGCAGTATGTTGAACAAACTAGGGATCAGACTATTTTAGATTTAGTATTATGTAATGAGAAAGGGCTAATTAATAACCTTGCTGTAAAGGAGTTTTTGGGAAATAGTGACTATAATATGACAGAATTTTACATTAAGTTTGAAAATGATATTCATTCTGAAACTAGGGTCTTAAATCTCAACAAAGGAAACTATGAAGGTATGAGCGGCAAGTTGGCTATGGTGGATTGGGAAAATACACTAAAAGATTTGACAGTAGACACGAAATGGCTAGTATTTAAAGAAGTATTGCATGGTCTGCAACAAATATACATTCTTCTAAGACGCAAAAACCCAACAGGAAGGATGAATCAACCATGGCTAACAAAAGAAGTTAAAGATTGCATTAGATCAAAGGAAGTGGTTTATAAGGTTGCCAGAAAAGTGGTAAGCCCGAGGATTGGGAGCAATTTAGAATCCAGAAAAGGATGACCAAGGAACTGATGCAGGAAAGGAAAAGAGAATATGAATGCAAGCTAGCGAGAAACATAAAGGTGGACTATAAAATCTCCTTTAGGTATGTGAAAAGGAAAATATTAGCAAGGACAAATGTGGGTCCATTACAGGCGGAGACAGGAAAAGTTATAATGGAGAATAGGGAAATGGCGGAGAAATTAAACTATTACTTTGTGTCTGTCTTCACAGAAGATACAGCACATCTCCCAGAAATACGAAGCAACCAAGGGACTTGTGAAAATGAGGAACTGAAAGAAATTAATATTAGTAAAGACATAGTACTCGGAAAATTAACTGGATTGAAGGTTGATAAATCCCCTGGACCAGATGAGCTACATCCCAGAGCGTTGAGGACATGGCTATGGAGATAGTGGATGCATTGGTGGTTATCTTTCAAAATTCTATAGATTCTGGAAAGGTTCCTGGAGACTGGAAAGTAGCAAATGTAACCCCACTATTTAAGAAAGGAGGGAGGGAGAGAGAGAACGGGGACCTAAAGACTTGATAGTTTGACATCAGTAGTAGGGAAAATGTTAGAATCTATTATAAAGGATGTGATAACTGGAGACTTAGAAAATAATGATGTGATTGGGCAGAGTGAACATGGATTTATGAAAGGGAAATCATGTTTGACAAACCTGTTGACATTTTTTGAGGATGTTATTTGCAGCATAAAGGCGAATCAGTGGATGTGATGTATTTGGATTTTCAGAAGGCTTTTGATAAGGTCCCCCACAGGTATTGCTGCAATTGTATCAAGCTTTGGTGAGACTGCACCTGGAGTATTGTGTACAGTTTTGGTTCCCTCATCTAAGGAAGGCTCTACACGCCATAGACGGAATGCAAAGGAGGTTCACCAGCCTAATCGCTGGGGTGGCAGGATTGTCTTCTGAGGAGAGATTGCAGAAACTGGGCCTGTATTCTCTAGAGTTTTGAAGAATGAGAAGTGATCTCATTGAAACTTAGAAAATTCTTAAAGGGTATGCCAAGATGGATGTAGATGGGATGAGTGAGTCTAAAACCACAGAATCGTTACCATGCAGAAGGAGGCTATTCGGCTCATTGTGTCTGCGTTGGCTCTCCTAATGAGCATTTCACCTAGTACCACTCCCCTACCTTCTCCCCATAAATTCCATTTTGAATGCTTCAATTGAACCTGCCTTCACCACGCTCTCAGGCAGTGCATTCCAGACCTTAACCACTCACCGCGTGAAAAAGTTTTTCCTCATGTCTCTTTTTTTGCTTCTTTTACCAATTACTTTAAATCTGTGCCCTCAGAGGGGGCCATAGTTTCAGAAAAAGGGGTAGGCCATTTAAGACTGAGATGAGGAGGAATTTCTTCATTGAGGGTGGTGAATCTTCAGAATTCTCTACCCCTGAGGACTGTGGAAGCTCAATCATTAAACTTGTTCATGACAGAAATCAGTAGATGATCAGCCATGATCTAATTAAATGGTGGAGCAGGCTTGGCAGGCTGAATGGCCTACTCCTGTTCCTATGACAGTTTTTCTTGACACAGAGTTATGATCTGGAACGCTCTGCCTGAAAAGGGTGGTGGAAGCAGGTTCAACATGACTTTCAAAGGGGAATTTGATACTTGAAAAAGGAAAAACATGCAAGACTTTGAGAATACAGCAGGAAAGTGGGACTAATCAGATAGCTTTTTCAAAAAGGAGGCAAAAGTGTGACGGGCTGAATGGCCTTTTTGTTGTAACTTTCTGTGATTTTTCAAGACAGTCACTGAGGTAATGCTGGAGTATAGAATTAGCCCTAATTTATACAGTTGACTAAATTATGTAGCATAGATGAATCAGCAGGACTCAGATTTGAAAAATGGTCTTTGCTCAGTTAAGTGATGTGACCCAAGGCAGGGGGAGGAATACAATTGGCAACGGTGTCTGGGCTAGGAAAGGAGAAAAACTCAGACTCTGACCATGTTCACTGATTCCCTGCTGAAAATGTGCATAATGGGTGAGGATCGAATTTGGCTATGATGTATTTAATGTGCAAAAACACCACCTAGGCTGACGCATGAAAAATTGGCACTTGGGCAAAGCACCGTACCCCAGCTGGACTCAGCACCTTCAGGAAAGGGGAGAAAGTTTCCTTTTATTTAAAAAAAAAGTTGTCCAACTATTGGTACATACATTTTGTTGTTGTATTTTTCTGCATGGCAAGTTTTTGATAACGGTTGTGTTGGAGGGGAAGTGTGTGCAGAGGTCAGCTATTTCCACACACAGAAGCAGAAATACCAAGAAAGCTGGTCATAGCTTGAATGTGATTGTCAGATTAGGTTGTTTGTTTGCCTGGCCTTGGAGCTGAGCGAGTGATATACAGTATGGGTTGGTGGGTGGTGTTCATATCTGCTTCTCCACATTTCTAATCCTTAGGGTAGGAGTTTTATCAGCTTTGATTTCTACATGTGACAGCTAATGGATAACAACTTTTCACCACAAACACAGTGATATGTTTTTCCAGTAATTTCCTAATGAAGTGGACAAATGAGCTTTATCTACTTAATGTACTAGCTAAATATAAACTTTGCCACAGACATCACTGATGAAGTGCTTCAAAACCAAGATTAGCTGTGGTCCTTAGTTCGAGTTCACTGGGTGCTTGTGTGAAGGAGCAGAACTGCAATTAGTAAATTAGTACACACTCCATTCTGTACACTAGAGTATTGTGCACAGTTTTGATCTCCTTATCTAAGGGAGGATATACTTACCATACAGTGAGTGCAACGGAGGTTCACCAGAGTAATCCCTGGGATGGCGGGATTGTCTTATGAGGGGAGATTGCAAAAACTGGGTCTGTATTCCCTAGAGTTTCGAAGAATGAGCGGTGATCTCATTAAAACTTACAAAATTCTTAACAGAGCGTGACAGGGTAGATGTAGATAGGATGTTTCCCCTGGCTGTTGAGTCTAGAACCAGGGGACGCAGTCTCAGAATAGGGGGCAGGCTATTTAAGACTGAGATGAGGAGGAATTTCTTTACTCGGGGTGGTGAATCTGTGGAATTCTCTACTCCAGAGGGCTGTGGAAGCTCAATCATTGAGCATGTTCAGGACAGAAATCAATAGATTTCTGGATGCTAATGACATCAAGGGATATGGGAATAGTAGGGAAAAATGGCATTTAAGTAGATGATCAGCTATGATCTGTTTGAATGGCTCGATGGGCCAAATGGCCTACTCTTGCTCCTATTTCCTATGATCCTATTCGCCTAAGCGTGTCTATGAACATGCCATTTTAAATTGTATTTGTTCAGCCAACCCCTCCTCATGCTGATGGCCTCCTTCTAGACCAGTTCAGCACTAACCCCTGATGATGATTTCCCAAGGTCATTAACAATTTGTCTTTATTGTAGCAGAAATATTGGGTTGCAGGGAATCAAAAGTAGAGAGTGAGAAACAAACAGATCTAATATATGAAACATTGCCTACTTTGTTCCTATTTCTTAAGCAGGAAACAGATAGCGTGTCGTCAGTAGGAGGAGGCTTGTAGTCTGACTGCGCCTCCATCAACTGGGACCCAGCTTTTCACAAGAGTGGGCATTGTCAGTGCAGAATTTGAGAACTTTTTATTTCTTGGGATGTGGGCGTCACTGCAAAGGCCAGCATTTGTTGCCCATCCCTAATTGCCTTTGAGACGGTTGTGGTGAGCTGTTTTCTTGAACCACTGCAGTCCATTTGGTGTGGGTACTCCTATAGTGCTGTTAGGAAGGAAGTTCTGGGATTTTGATCCAGCGACCGTGAAGGAACAGTGATATAGTTCCAAGTCAGGATGGTGTGTGTCTTGGAGGGGAACTTGCAAGTGATGGTGTTCCACACGTCTGCTGCCCTTTTCCTTCTAGGTGGTAGAGGTCGCGGGTTTGGAAGGTGCTGTCGAAGGAGGTGTGGTGAGTTGTTGCAGTGCATCTTGTATGTGGTACACACTGCTGCCACTGTGCATGGTGGAGGGAGTGAATGTTCAAGTTGGATGGGTGACGATCAAGCGGGCTACTTTGTCCTGGATGGTGTTGAGCTTCTTAAGTGTTGTTGAAGCTGCACTCATCCAGGCAAGTGGAGAGTATTCCATCACACTCCTGACTTGTAAATGGTGGACAGGCTTTGGGGAGTCGGGAGGTGAGTTACTCAGAATTCCCAGCTTCTGACTTGCTCTTATTTCTGCAGTATTTATATGGCTGGCCCAGTTCAGTTTCTGGTCAGTGGTGACCCCCAAGATGTTGTTAGATTGTTCCCCAACAGAGAATGACAATGTACAGGTGTAATACAAAGTGGAGAACTGACTTGGCAGCTGCACGTCTCTGCTTCAGCTAGAGAACTGACAGTAAATTAAAAATGAATGAAGAGTTAGTATGTAGCTTCCTGTTCAGGAACGATGGTGTTGCCTTTAGGATTTTAGTGAAGGATAATGGCAGGCATGCTGAATTTTTGTGCCGTGCGCTTTGAACTGCAAAGCACCCAACAGTAAGAGAATGAATTTAGTTCTTTCAAACTTGCGAGTCAAGAGCATTTTGAGCCAAATAACCCTGGGCTGAATTACAGTCCCATCACTGATACTGGCTATAGGAGCAGTTTGAGCAGGTAAATGAAGAGCAGCATACAGCATTGAATCATATTGGCACCAAATCATTTACGTCCAGTGACATAACTGGTTTAGCATTGCTGAGAGTTTCTGGAACTGCTGCTCATTTACTGTAGTTTCTAAGCTGTCATGCTATATATTATTTACAGAACTAGCAGAATGTCTTTCGTTAACAGGTGGCTCCTTGACAAAGCTGGCCTACTACTCAACTGTACAGCACAAGGTAGCCAAAGTGCGATCCTTTGATCATTATGGCAAAGTAAGTATGATGTGTAACAACACTTCTATTTATACAGTGCCTTCAAAGTAATAAAACATCCCAAGGTGTTGATAACAGGAGCATTGTAAAGCACAATTTGATACTGAGCCAGAAAAAGCGATATTGGGGCAAGTGGCCAAAAGCTTGGTCAATGAGGTTAGTTTTAAGGAGCATCTTCAAGTTTGAAAGAGGCACGGCCTCAATAGTGAAGCAATTAAAATCAGGGATACTCGGGGCTAGAATTAGAGGAGTGCAAATATCTGGGAAGGTTATGGGGCTGGAGGAGATTACAGCTATAGGGAGGGTTAAGGCCATGGAGGGAGTTGAAAACCGATGAGAATTTTAAAATTGAGGCATTACTTGACCGAGAGCCAATATAGGTTAGCAAGCACAGGGGTGATGGGTGAATGGGACCTCATGCGAGCAATGACATGGGCAGTAGAGTTTTGGAGAACTTCAAGTTTACAGAGGGGAGAATGTGGAAGGCTGACCATGAGTGCTGTGACTTAGTCAAGACTAGAGGTAACAAAAGCATGGATGAGGGTTTCAGCAGCAGATGAGCTGAGGCAGGGGCATAGTCTGGCGATGTTACAGAGATAGAAATAGGCAGTTTTGGTGATGGAATGGGGGTTGGAAGCTCAGCTCAGAGTCAAATAGGAAGCCTAGATTGCAGAGCTCTGGTTCAGCCTGAGACAATGGCCAGGGATGGGGATAGAGTCGGTAGCAAGGGAATGGAGTTTGTGGCATGGGCCAAAGATGATGGCTTCAGACTACCACGTTTTTAATTGGAGGAAAATGCAGCACTTCCAGGACTGGATGTTGGGCAAGCAGTTTGACAACACAGAGGCAGTGAAGGGTTCGAGAGGGATGGTGGTGAGGTAGAGCTGGGTGTCATCAGCGTACATGGGAAACTTGGCAAAAGAGAACTGGGTGGGCCAGACAGTTTATACTGTTTATACCATCAACGGTGCAAGACTCACATACAACGTAAAAACGTTGGTGATGGTGTCTTTGTATTTCCTACAACAAAGAACTGTTTGTGAAAGTGGTTGCTCCTCGCATGACAGTAAGCAGGCTAACTGGTTCACATTATTGACTGGTAAATAGAATTAACTTTTGCCATTTCTTTTTAATTACTTACCTCCTGACTGCCCAAAGCCTGTCCGCCATTTGCAAGGCACCAGTCAGGAGTGTGATGAAATACTCTCTACTTGCCTGGATGGGTGCAACTCCAAAACATTCATGAAGCTCAGGGCAAAGCAGCTTGCTTGATCAGCACCCCTCCCACCACCTTAAAAATTCACTCCCTCCACCACCAGCACACAGTGGCAGCAGTGTATACCATATACAAGTTGCACGACAGCAACTCACCAAGCCTCCTTCGACAGCACCTTCCACCTCTACCACCTGGAAGGACAAGAGCAGCAGACGTATGGCAACACCACCATTTGCAAGTTCCCTCCAAGTCGCACATCATTCTGACTTGGACCTTTATTGCCATTCCTTCACTATCACTGGGTCAAAAACCTGGAACTCCCTTCCTAACAGCACTATAAGCATATCTACACCAGATGGACTCAGCGGTTCAAGAAGGCGGCTCACCACCACCCTCTCAAGGCCAATTATGAATGGACAATAAATGCTGGACTCTCCAGTGACACCCACATCCCGTGTAAGAATATAAAAAAAAAACACCTGAGTATCCATTAGAGACAAATTGGAGTAAATTTTTATTAGTCATGGTTTGTTATATTTCTCCTAGAAAATATGTTTTTCCACAGCCTATGTTTCAGACCATGACGCTGTGTTTGTGTTTTTCTAAGGTCCCTGATGATGAGCCATTGTACGAGATCTCTGTTCAGGAAGAGATCACTGCTAGACTTCATTTTGTTAAGTTTGAAAATGCTTATATAGAAACATGTCTGGACTTCATCAAAGCCCACTTGGTGAACACAGAGACCAAAGTGATTAAAGCCACAGGAGGCGGTGCTCATAAGTTCAAGAATCTGATTGAGAAGAAGCTGGGACTAAAGTAAGTGAGAGCTTAAAAGTTGGTGAGATCAAATGGTGTTGGTGAACACACTGACGAACCATGCAGTCTCCAACCAAATCTTTCTTTTTGTCTTGTGTTCTGGGAACAAGTGGGAAACTTGATTTGATCCACTAAATCTAAGGGTTTCTATTAGTGCTGCACGTAGCTGCCAAAACCTGTTGGCTAACTCTCCTGGGTTTGGTTTTGGATCGATGGAGAATGGACTCCAATTGTCAGGAGTGATATGTACCAGAGGACAGATGATGGGAAGGGTGAGTTAAAAGGAATCTTTTGAATGAAAACAAAACTGTAGAAAAAATTCCTTCCATGGGAGGAATGCCCAGTTATCTTAATGGACTGTCTAATCTTCTTTACGTCAGTCTTGGCTGAAAACACTTCTGCCTCTGAGTCTGGATGCTATAGATTTAAGTGTCACTGCGGGAAATTGAGCACAAAATCTATGCTAATAAATCTAGTGCAGAACTGACGTACCACTGCACTATTAGAGGGGCTGTCTTTCGTATGAGTCATTAAACTGAGCCTCTGTCTTCCCTCTTCGGTGGATGTAAAAGATCCCGTGGCACTATCTTGAAGAAAACAGAGTTCTCCCCAGTCTCTTGGTCAATATTTATCCATCAACCAAGATCGCTAGAAAAGATCATCTGGTTATTAATCTCATTTCTATTTGTAGGATCTTGTGTGCGAATTGGCTGCCACGTTACAACATTGACTACGCTTCAAAACAAAATTGCTTCATTGGCTGTAAAGCCCTTTTGGATATCCTGAGGTCATGAAAGGCACTATAATAAGCCAAATTATTTTTTCCTTTCTGTTTAGTACTTGTGATTGTGTCTACTAAATTTTTTTAAAACTTGGAATAGACATCAAATATTTGTTGGTAAGTCCCTGCTATTTAGATTTCACCTCAGAGTCTGTCAATTGTGAATTATGTGGTTTTGCTATGTTGCAAGAGAAGTCGTCTTCAGTTACCTTTTGAGTTATCCTCTGTATAATCATTTAGAATTCAAAAAGTAAATATTTATTCAGTCCTCTAGCCCTCCGCTGCGAAGCAACAACCTGAAATCCTCTTCTGTTTCTGGCTTTATATTTAGCTAAATCTCAGGAAAATAAAGACTTAAATTATTACTGTGATCCCTGGATGTGGGCTTGTGTTAATAATCCTTAATCAGCACACTGCTGGGTCAGTGGCATGTTTAGGTTATATGTAATTAAATATGTTAATATGTACTGTATAATTAAACATTATTTTTTTACTAATTTCAGTTTTTTCCCTCTCCTGAAGGAGTTAGTTTTGATGCAGAGACTATATATCTTTTGTATTTTTATATATGTTTTAAAAAGTCTTGCATCTGCATGTACTTCATGTCTAGTCTTATAAATCCCAAGTCCACACTTATAATGGAAATAGCCCAAATAAAATTGTTCAGCTGTAGTTACACTGTCCAGCTACTTGTGCTGTAGCCCCACCACTTGTGGTAATTGTAGCACCAAGTTTACATGGGAACATAGGAATTTGTAATGGAAATACAAAGATTAGGGTAGAAGATATGACTTTGAAAAGGGAATGGAATTATGTTTGGTCTAATTTCCCTACCCTGTAACTGCTTCACCTGAAGGCTGTACTTGATCTTGAGTCCTCGTGTGCAATGTCGCAGAAGATTGACTGGTATATTAAAACTGGTAAATCAAATGTGCATTTCCTGTGTGTCATACTTAAAAGCAATGTATAAATGAAACAAAGGAACTCTTCAGGAACACAAAATACTGAAGCCAGTCTGCTAGTCCTTTAATTGACAATGAACTTATTCATTGTTTTCTTAGCAGCAGCAACTTTATCATTAGTCTTTTTATATTTCCAGTGCTTAACTAGTAACGATTAAGCTTTACATAATACATAGTATGTACAGCACAGAAGCAGGCTGTTTGGCCCAAATGAACCATGCCAGTATTTATGCTCCACACGAGATTCCTCCCACCCTACTTAATCTAACCCTATTCTTTTCGCCCTCATGTATTTATCTAGCTTCCCCTTAACTACTACTTGTGATACAGATTTCCACGCTCTAACCACTCTCTGGGTAAAGGAGTTTGTCTTGCATTCCTTTTTGGATTTATTGGTGACTATCTTATATTAATGGCCCCTAGTTTTGGCCTCCCTGCAGAAATGCAAACATTTTCCTGTTTCTACCCTATCAAACCCCTTCATAATTTTAAAAATCTGGAATTGAAAGCTAGTCTCAGTAATGGTGCCATGAAACTATCATCGATTGTCGTAAAAATGCATCTGATTCACTAATGTCCTTTAGGGAAGGAAATCTGCCGTCCTTACCTGGTCTGGCCAACATGTGACTCCAGATCCACAGCAATGTGATTGACTCTTTACTGCCCTCTGAAAAGGCCGAGCAAGCCACTCAGTTGTCATGGGCAATTAGGGTTGGGCAACAAATGCTGGCCTGCCAGTGATGCCCACATTCCATGAAAGAATATATGAAAAAGAGCTCCATTAGGGTCACCCTTCAGCCTTCTCTCTTCTAGAGGGACTAGCCAATGCCTGCACTTAAGCAGAAGAATAATGCCATTACATTTTACATGGTATAATTCTTTCCTTATAAAACAGTTAACTGAGCATGAGGAATGCTATTGGAGATTGGCTGGGATATGATAATATTGAATTACTTCTCCTTTTCCTGCCTGCCACACTTTTAAAAGAAAATATATATAGTAACAAAGGCAGTCATTTGGAATATAAAGAGAACCTCCACCAGCAGCTGAAAGTACCTTATTGACCCAGGAGTTGGAATATCTGGGATGTCTGCCTGACCTTAGCAATTGTACTTTTTTAAAAAAAAAAGCAAGCCAGGCCATTCATCCTGAAGAACAGTTGAACTCTTGATTTCATGCAGTAACTGTTTGTGAAATGCACAATTTCTGATTTTAATCAAGTTGTGTTCTTTTAGACCCAAATAGTCTAATTGCTGTTAAGTTAACCCAAGGTCCATCCATACACAGGTCACTTAAGATGCTGCTAGCACTTTTATGAACATTCCATGTGATAGCCTTTGTTTCGTTACACGTTTTGTCTTTAAGCGTAATGGTCTGAGTTTTTCATGAGTTGGAGTTTGTGCAGGGTGGTGCTCAGGAAGATCTTGGAGAAGCTGAGTTTGGAGGTCGCTGAAAGAATGGGATGTGTTTCAGTGGCGGTTGGGGTGAGGTAGCATTGCTGCTTCACTGCACCTCCTCAGATCCAGTTCTGCTTAAGTGTTATATTTTATAGAAACAGAAGGATTTAAGGATCCTGATTGTTGTGTTTTCACCATCAACATGTAGCTAGTTTTTAAAATAGTTTTTGCTATTGTGGAAAAGAGTAATGGTTCCTTTAATTGGTACTGGATCTGGGGAGCAACATAAATTAAACTGCATTCAGGTGCATTTTAATTATTTTTTATGCATTTAAACTGAAGTATGCAAAAGAAATCCAATTATCATTTTGATGTGTTTAATTCTTAAGGCTCCTTTAGTCGATAAGGCCATAACATCTTATTAAGCTTTCAATATTGCTGTCAATTATATGTGGATGAGGTGAGGTGAGCTGAGTGTGCTTTGAGGCTGGAAGCCATTGAAGTGAGATTTTAGTGTCTTTCCCCTGCTGCTGGTCCTAAAGTAAATTCCTGCTGATGGCACTGAATTGTTTTCCATATATGGTAACCTATCATAATCTTAGTGGTGTGCAAATATTTGTTAACCAATGGTATTAAGGGATATGGGGCAAAGTTAGGTTACAAAACAGCCATGATCTCACTGAATAACAGAGCAGGCTTGAGGGACTAAATCGCCTCCTCCTCTTCATATGTTCCTATGACCCCTATACTACAGTATTTAGCATTAAGCTTCTGGAAAACGAGTATATGACAGAAACAACAATACTGGATATCATATTAACATAGGAACACGAGTAGGCCATTCTGCCCCTCGAGTCTGTTCTGCCATTCATTGAGATTATGGCTAATCTGTATTCCAACTCCATTTACCCATATTGGTTCCATATCCCTTAATACCTTCGGCGAGCAAAAAATTATCCTTCTCAGATTTAAAATTATTAATTGAGTTAGCAACTGCTGCTTTTTGTGGGAGAGAGTTCCACACTTCTACCTGGTTACGTCCCCTTTTCCTAGTCTACCCTACTGGCAGGAAAAGTTTCTCTATCTACCCTATGATTCCTTTCAAAATCTCAATCAACCCCTTAATCTCCTATATTCCAGACAATACAAACCTAGTTTATGTAATCTCTCTTCACTATTTGACTCTGAGTCCTGATAACATTCCAGTGAATCTGTGCTGCACTCCTTCCAGGACCAGTATATCCTTTCTCTGATGTGGTGGCCAGAACTGTGCAGCATACCTCAGATGTTGTTCATCCAGGGCTTTTTGTAGTTGCAGCAAAACTTCCCCTTTAACATCTAGCCCTCACACTTAATGTTGTTGAAATTCATCTACCCAAGTTTTGCCCACTCATTTAATCTAGCAATGTCTCTCTTTAATTTTATACTCCCGTCTACACTACTTACTATGGTCACCAATCTAATATCACCAAATTGTCCTGTTTCTCAGTAAAACCCTCGATCTCCAATTATAATGGTATAAAATGGTCCCTCCCTCCCCCTCTTTCCCCCCATTGGTTCCCGTACGGAATATTCATTGATCAGAAATGGAAGATACAGGAAGGCTCTTAATTTGTAAACTGCTGTGTTTTGGGAAGAAGAATTGTGTTTATTCAAGATTCTGTTCCCCTTAAGTAAGTTAATGACCTTGATGCACATTTCTAGCCAACAGTTATTCCTTATTCTGCAACTGTAAGCACCATATTCTAGTAGCACACTCTTCATTTTAGCTTTTTAAAATAAATTTAATGTTTTATATTTATAAATACCTCCTGCATGCAACGGCTTGTTTTTAAATGGAAAATGAGCACTTTTTGGAAGAGTTAGAAGAGCTGGTGGAAGGAATGGCCAAAAGATGGGGTTTGTTGAGGGTTTTAAAGGGAGGGAAGGAGTTGCAGTTAGTTGGATGAGATAGGAGGTTGTGTGGTGGGATGGAGAGTTGCAGGAGAATACATTGTTGCTTTGGTTTTGCAAGTGCAGTGCTGAAGACAGTGCACTATTTTGGTCCCAAGGCTTTTTTAAAGTTGGTTCCTTTGTGATGGGGCAGGTTACAGGGTACATTTCTCATGGCTTGTGCTTAACAATGAGTTTTATTTGTATAACCCATTCAGTGCTGATGTTGCCCTAATTGATGTGATGCTTTGCGCTTTGACTTTCTGTCTGAGTGAGACCAGATTTTCCTTTCACTTTCTTTGCAGAGTGGATAAGGAAGATGAAATGACTTGCTTAATCAAAGGTTGCAACTTTGTGCTACGAAATATTCCACACGAGGCCTTCGTGTACGTGAAGCATGCAGACCCTGAATTCCGCTTTCAGACGACGCACCCAGATATCTTCCCCTACCTGCTAGTGAACATTGGGTCAGGAGTATCTATAGTCCGGGTAAGTAGGATCGATCTAGAATATTTGGGCACTGTCAGTGACTGACAGTGCCACATGTCTTCTTCTGGTCTTGCCTCTTTCAAGGAATGAAAAGGTGCATTCCACTAAATTGCCATACATAAATATTGTAAGGGGATACAGCTATACACTTATTGTGTCTCAGTTTCTTAATTACTTTGTGTTCTCCATTAGCTTTCAAAACAGAGCTGACACAGGCAATTGATGTAAAATCGTGGCTGTGATTTTTAAAAAAAGTTTGTTCATCTTTCTCTCACATAGATGTGCATGCAGTTTCCAGCAAGGTAACTGGAGACACAAAGGTTAGTTGTAGCACTCAACTGATAGTTGTGATAGCACAGAGGGCAGCCATTCGGCCCATCAGTTCCATTTCCCAGCTCTATCCCCATAGCCCTGCAACTTTATTTCCCTCAAATACCCATCTAATTTTCTTTTGAAATCATTCATTGTCTCTGCTTCTACCACCCTCGTAGGCAGCAACCGAGATCAGCTAATTTATCCTTTCAGCATACGAATCCTAAATAGTAAACAGATCAACGATTTCTCAAGTTAAAATTCAGACTTGTGTGCCACTGTGGTGAATTCAATGGCAGATGATTTCCTCTGTGTGTAATTAAATTTTAAACATTTTTTAAAAAACAGGTTTACTGACTCAGTAATACTGAAAAAATACCTACATTTATACACTGCCTTGTGATGTCTCTCAAAGTGGGTTTGAAATAATGAATTGAACAACAAATTGTGTTTATTTTTAATGTGATTCCTCTCATCCATTATAGGTGGAGTCTGAAGACCAATTTGAGCGGATTGGAGGAAGCTCAATAGGAGGTGGTACGTTCTGGGGGCTTGGAGCCTTGTTGACAAAAACAAAGGTAGTCATTTTTTCCTCCCCTCCCCTTTGTCCTTTATAGATTCTCTCCTCACCACATGTCTATTTGTGGTCAGGAATATGGGCTTGAAGCAGTCTTCAGGCATCGCCAGTTCTGCTCTGTAGTCAGGTACTTAGAAGCTTGGGATGATTGCTCCTCCCAATATGCAGTAACAAGGGAAATAAAAAAAGAACGACTTGCATTTATATAGCACCTTTCATGACCTCATGACTTCCCAAAGCGCTTTACAGCCAATGATGTATTTTTGAAGTCTGTTCACTTGTAATGTACTGTGGCAGCCAATTTGCGCACAATAAGGTTCTGTTTTAGTAATGTTGGTTGAACCATACATATTGGCCAGGACAGCAAGGATAACTCCCCTGCTTTGCTTCAAAATAGGATGGGATCTTGGGGTAGCCAAGGGTTCTTTTACATGCACTTGAGGCGCCAGATGGGGCCTCAGTGTAATGTCTCATCTGAAAGACTGCACATCTGCTAGTACAGGACTCCTTCACTGTTGCACTGGTGGTGTCAACACAGAAGTTTTGCTCAAGTCTCAAGGGTGGGACCTGAACCCACATCTTTCTGACTCAGAGGCAAGAGAGTGCTACCACAGAATCAGGGTTGACTCCTTCATCAGTCCTGAAGTTCTACCACAATAGTGATAATGATGGCAACTGCTCTTTTCTGTTGAGGTTATCAGTTAAAATACTATCACTTTCCATGAATTGCTTTTCTTGTTATTCAGCAAATTTCCTGCTTTACCTCAGTGCAGCTTCCTGCTGTCTCTTCTGCTGCTTCTTTCAGATTGACGTCTTGTTTAGAATATTGTCGCCACCCCCAAACTCAGATCAACGAATTTGACTGATCTTGAACTGTGCCCCCCCTTTCTGCGACGGAGTCCTCATCATTGCTGCGTCATCAGTGGGTGATGTTAACAGTGAGGAAAGCACCCACACATAGTGAGGGATAAGCTGAGCACAATTCTGCCAAAACTATCCTTGCGAACCTCCTTGTATCTGGTTGTTGAGCACTAACAGAAGAGTTATTCGGTTGCTGGTTCCTATCATGGTCACTAAGTGGATGTATTTTGACTTAATATTACGGGATGAAATAAATCAAGCCATTTTAAACTTCGATGCAAACCCAGATAATGTTTAATTCCCAGTCTTTCCTGAGTTAATTGATCTTCGCTGTAGTGCAGAGTAAGGGTGCAATAATTAACCTCCGATTACTGGGTTAGTGAGAGCAGAATTGGTCATCGTTCCTGCTCTTGATTGTTGTTCATCCAACACAGTATGGACAGATGAGGGCAGGGTAAGGGTGATGACACTGCCTGTCTATGTAAAGACTGATGACTTGACTGAGGTGCAGTAGGACGACTGGCACTTATGGACCTATATTCCATCAAGGAGTCAATGAAGGAGGAGGATAAGAAAAAGGGTTTTTCATTTAACATGAACTGCAATTTGAAGTTCAGGATTTTCTTTCACTTTGCTTGGTTATTCCTAATTATGTGTAACAACCAAAGAGCAAAGGGATGTAAAATTAACGTTATTTTAGGATTCATGCCATTTTAAGTTAGGAAAGCTATCTCCTGTGTTCTGCGCTTTTCGACTCTTATGCCCCAAAGGCTGACTTGATTTTATTATGGTTTACATACAACTTTTATTTTTTTCCCTACAGCGATTTGATGAATTATTGCAGCTTGCAACAAAAGGGCAGCACACAAATGTTGACATGTTAGTTCGTGACATTTATGGTGGAGCGTATGAGTCCTTTGGGTTGACCGGGGATCTTATAGCCAGTAGCTTTGGAAAATCTGCGACTACTGATAAGGGTAAGTGCATTTTGGTGTGTAGCCACGTCTTCCCATACACCCCCTTTGGCTGAAGGCACTTTCTTGAATTAACTGTTGGGGAGAGGTGAATTGGGCTTTTACTTTTGGTACTTGGTTTTGAATCAAACCCAAATTTGTGGAATGAAAGTCTCTCTCTGTCCTATGTGAAGTAAGTTTGGATAATCTCAATCCAGTCCTCAGTATGCACAATTTCACAGCCTAAAACTGATGCCAAATCAATACTAATTTGTTCCTCTCACTCAGGAACAAAGTGGCTGGAGTGGGAAATGGAAATTGTCATAGAGTGGTCTTCTGAGGTTGGAGTTACAGTATGTGAAATTCCTGTCCTTGCTGATTTTAGCAAAATGGTGTATATAATTAAAAAGCAACATCTCTCCAATTTTATAAATATGTGTATTTATATAGCACTGTCATGTAAAAGCAACATCTTGGATGCTCAAGGAAAATGTGGCTGTTAGAAATTTCAGGTCTGCTTTAGATATTTTCTCAAACAACAGCGAGTGCCTCTTCCCCATGAGCAGTTAGAGTGATTTGTGTTCAGATAATTTGCCGTATTGCATAATATCCATTTACACAATAATGTAACCCTGGGAATGCAACCATGGAATTGTAATCTGATCTGGATGTTGGCCTTGCACACATGTCCTCATGTACACTTCTCCAGTCTTTCTTAAGGCAGAGTGAAACAATTTAGTGAGAAGGCCAGATTTTATTTTATTCTTGGGACGTCAGTGTCGCTGGCAAGGCCAGCATTTATTGCCCATCCCTCATTGTCCTTGAGAAGGTGGTGGTGAACCGCCTTCTTAAACAGCTGCTGTGCATATGGTGTAAGTACACCTACGTGCTCTTGGGAAGGGAGTTACAGGATTTTGACCCAGTGGCAGTGAAAGAACGGCGATATAGTTCCAAGTCAGAATAGTGAATGATTTGGAGGGGAACTTGCAGGTGGTGGTGTTCCCATGCATCTGCTGCTCTTGTCCTTCTTGGTAGTAGAGGTTGCGTGTTTGGAACATGCTGTCGAAGGAGTCTGATGAGTTTCTGCAGTACATCTTGTAAATGGTACATACTGCTGCCACTCTGCCTTGGAGAGTTGCTGCAGTGCCTCTGACTGACTTATTTACTGATTTGCCACTAGACTTGTGAATAAAACTGGCTGGCCCTCCTGTTCATTTTTGTGGTGTGTGTATATCAAAACATTTCCTGATATTCACAAAATGCATAAGTACTGCATTGACTCTGAGTTCGGTATAAGTCAGTTGACTCTCTTTGTCTCCGTTTGAAGTATATGGCTGCGAGGTTCCACATATTCGCTCACCTGGTTTTAATGCACATCTTCAATGCCTGCAGTCTTTTGCTGTTGCTTTTTTAAAAATCTGTGCAAATTCACTTTGTTATAAAACACAATATATAAACATAGCTCTCTCAAATTTAGTTTTAGTTTTAGTTTTAGAGATACAGCACTGAAACAGGCCCTTCGGCCCACCGAGTCTGTGCCGACCATCAACCACCCATTTTATACTAATCCTACACTAATCCCATATTCCTACCACATCCCCACCTGTCCCTATATTTCCCTACCACCTACCTATACTAGGGGCAATTTCTAATGGCCAATTAACCTATCAACCTGCAAGTCTTTGGCATGTGGGAGGAAACTGGAGCACCCGGAGGAAACCCACGCAGACACAGGGAGAACTTGCAAACTCCACACAGGCAGTACCCAGCATTGAACCCGGGTCGCTGGAGCTGTGAGGCTGCGGTGCTAACCACTGCGCCACTGTCTTAGCCATGGAGGGGGCAAACAAATTCCAAGTTATACCAGTGGATATCGAGCAGACAAAATGGGGGAAAAATTGGGAAGGAAGAGGAGGATCCTTACAATGCTTTTGAAGGCAGTGAGAGGACTTGCGTACCGTTTGATTTTTGGGCAAGTATTCCAGAAAGCAGTGACCTGGTGACTGATGAATCAGCCTCATCGAGAGAAGTGAATATTGGAATCAGGAGTGTGGGCTGTGAACAGGGAGTAGAATTAGCCAAGCCAGGAATTTCCCCACACATTGCTGGGTAATAGGAGCCTTAAACTGCTCCGAATCCAATGGTATAAAGCGTTGCTGCCACGTGTATTTCCTAGTAGCTGGATCAAGATAGGAGGAGAGCAAGATGCCTGAGGAGAGCCCTAAAGAAGGAGTTTAGAACAAAGTCTCTCAAATGGGATTAAAGTAAATTTTTCTAAAGGTAATGGGGCAAAAATAAAATGGCATTTTAAGAACTGGAGGTTTTATGTAGGTTTGCATTACAGTGCTATGAAGAAAATATCAACCCCATATTTTTAAAAAGCATGAAACTCATAAATGTTGCTGTTCAGAGAGACTTGGGTGTATTTGTACAAGGAACACAAATTTAGCATGCAGGTACAGCAAGCAATATGGAAGGAAAATGGCGTGTTGGCCTTTATTGCAGGGAGATTGGAGTACTAGAATAGGGCAGTCTTGCTACAGTTGTACAGGGCTTTGGCCACACCACACCTGGAACACTGCAGTTTTGGTCTTCATGTTTAAGGAAGGATATACTTCTATTGGAGATGGTAGAGTGAAGGTTCACTAGATTGGTTCTTGGGATGAGGGGCTTGTCCTATGATGAGAGGCTGAGTAAATTGGGCCTATACTCTGGAGTTTAGAAGAATGAAATGTGATCTCACTGAAACATACAAGATTTTGAAGGGGCTTGACAGGGTAGATATGAGAGGTTGTTTCACTGGCTGGGGAATCTAGAACACAGGTACACTCTCGGGATAAGGGGTTGATCATTTAGGACTGAAGTGAGGAGAAATTTCTTCACTCAAAGGGTTGTGAATCTTTGGAATTCTCTACCCCAGAGGGTTGTGGATGCTCCATCGTTGAATACATTTAAGGTTGAGATAGACAGCTTATTGGTCTGCCGGGGATTTGAGGGATATGAGGAGTGGGTAGCAAAGTGGAGCTGAGGCAGAAGATCAGCCATGAGCATACTGAATGCCAGAACAGGCTCGATGGGCCTTATGATTTACTTCTCCTATTTCTTATGTTCTTATAGGTGTATTCGTAGTGCAAAACCCAATTAACTGAGTAACAATGGTTAGTGTTATTGCTCTTGTATGGTCTTGCCCGGTGGAGCTACCCTAAGTCTGTATTGTAAGAAGCAATAGAATACAAAGGTGTACCTCAAGTCGAATCTTGCACAGAAGATGATTGATATACAAGTGATGATGGTAGCATCCAGAGCAAAAACTCTCGTTCAACCCGTGACATTTTTAGGTTTTAAGCTCTTAAAGGGAGATGTTAGTGTTGAGAATGGAATACCTCTCATTTCAGACATTCAGAGTCCATGTTGCCTGCTTCTATGTCCGGTGTAGCCTGGTTTCATGCAGAGTAAAGCTTCTTCAATCATTGAACAATGTCTAAGGCCCAGGCTCTACTGCACCAGCATACCATTCTCCGTTACCAGTCATCCCGTGACACCTTTCAGTCAAATCACTAATTTGATGTAGAATTGAGGAAAGCCAGATCTGTAGTGGCATGACTGAAATTAGTAGCTCCCTTTTTGGGAATTGCAGCTGTAGGTCTGTATCCCTTTGCTTCATAGTTGCAGTTAAATAAGACATTGGTTGAGATTCTGGCACTTTGCAAGATGTTAATAACGCCTACAACTGAACCACACCCTTCCCCCTCTGTTCTGTTCTTTTGTTTCCCCCCCCCCCCCCCCATCTCCATCCCCACAACCTCACAGAGCATTAAATGTGTCTTTTGTTTTTCTTTGTGTCCAGAGTTCACCAAAGAGGACATGGCAAAGAGTTTACTCCATATGATCAGCAATGACATTGGCCAGCTGGCCTGCCTGTATGCCAAGCTCCACAATCTCAGCAGAGTTTACTTTGGTGGTTTCTTTATCCGAGGCCACCCTGTTACCATGCACACCATTACCTATAGTATCAACTACTTCACAAAGGTAATGATTGCAAGGGGGCACTGGGTACATCTTGTCGTGAGGTTTCCGCTATAGGTACCTAAACTGTTTAACATTAACTATTCCCATGAATTAAGCTGGCCTAACCTCTTTATATTAAATCTATTTACATGAAGTTATTGTGGAGTGACAAATTTGTTGTTGACTGGTTTATCACTGGTTTCTTCTCGCTTGATTGTTAGGGTGAAGTTCAGGCACTCTTTTTGAGACATGAAGGGTACCTTGGTGCCATTGGGGCTTTTCTCAAGGGAGCAGAAGAGGACAGTAAGTACCTGTTTTCCCTTTCAGTTTTAGTAACAGCTGGTATGTTGTTCTCACCCTTGCATTGTGTTTTGGTCGTAAGAACCGAAATAGACCATTCAGCCCCTTGAGCCTGTTCTGCATTCAGTTAGATCATGGCTGATCTGTAGTTTAACTCCCCTTACCATCCTTGATTTTGTAACCCTTAATACCATTGCCTAACAAAAAAATCCTTCGATCTCGGTTTTGAAATTTTCAGTTGATCCCTGGCATCCAGAGCCTTTTGTGGGAGTGTGTTCCGGCTTTCCACTACCCTTTGTGTGAAGAAGTACTTCCTGGCATCAGCCCTGAACAGCCTGACTCTAATTTTAAGGCTATGCCCTCTTGTTCTGGAGACCTCCACCGGAGGAAATAGTTTCTCTCTATCTGCCCTCTCAACTCCTTAGTTCATCTTAAGCATCTCACTTACATCACTCCTTATACTTCTAAATTCAAGGGAATACAAGCCGAGTCTATTCAACATGTCCTTATAATTTAGAGCTGGTCAAATGCCCAATTACATTGGTCAGCTTTGCTCAGCTGGTAGTGCTCTTGCTTTGAGTCAAAAAGTCATCAACTCAAGCCATACACCAGGACCTTGAGCATGTAATTGGGGCTGATATTCCAGGGCAGTACTGAGAGGATCCTGGAGTGTGTATTAGTTCATGGGAAATCTATTTCAGTCCAGTGTGGTTTCTTCAAAGTTTTCTTCGTTCCCAGAAATATAAACTTCCTGCTGCTGAGTTGTACACTTTCTACCCCATAGTTTTTTTATTTTTCAGATCCTAATCAGTATAGCTGGGGAGAGAACTATGCTGGTAGTTCAGGTTTAATGAACAGCTCTCCTGATGTTCATCCAATGCAGCGAACACGAAGTGGAACGGTATGCATCTGTAATGAGAATCATGTATTCTTTGAACCATGTGAGTTATATAAAATGTGGTACCTTCAAAAGACTAGTTTATGGAGTGGGCTTTTACCAGTATGTCCTTCTCTTTAAGTAGTTGCCATTTAATTAGAGAGCAGTTGTTGGGGAAGCAGGGAGTTAAAGTGACATTTAACATTCTTGTCTATCACGACGAAACAAAATTTATGTTTCAAATTTTGCGTAATTTGTTCCAAATGATTTGCAAAAATGTCCTTGTTTATAATGTTTTCTGATGTAGTACATTTAATATGGTGAGCACTTTGGGTGTATTCACATTTGAAGTTCAGCACTGGACTTGTGTAGTGTAACTGCAGAGTGGAGGGTCAACTTGACACTGAAGAGATGCAGGAGGCTCTTTCCTCCAGGGAGCCTCACTCCACTTAACTCTGGTTGGTATCACATTGGGCCATGACTCTTGATTCAGGCTAATTTTACACCACAGTAGTGGGGAATACACTTAGAGTGCAAATGTGCCTTGGAGCTACAACAAAATTGACATGAATGTGAGTTCATTCACACACAGGCTGTTACAGTAGTTTGACTTGTTCTGAAGAATTCCCAAGGATGTATTTTTTTCCCCCTCATCACGCCATGAAGGGATACGGAAAAACCTTTTGTTTTAAATCAACAGGTGCCTCTCCAATGCCCCCCAGACATTGTGACATGTTTTGCACGTTCCAGAAGATTTCCAAAAGGTCCTTTTATATAATGGTTTTTGAAACTGCATGTTAACTCTTCAATGTAAGTGCATATAGAGCATTTGAAACTCAGACATTACTCTGTACAAAGGTTTTTTCCAGTGCCTTTCTTGTACCTGTGAAATAATGAGTAAGTCAGGTCACTAGTTATTGCTGAGATCTGCATAGATACAGGTGTTCCTACCTCTTCTGCCACATCTTGTGTGAAACCATGCTACTTTTTCATCAAATCGTTTATCACAGGATGTGGCACCAAGTCACATGCCCTAGATGTGAGGTTTTTTTTCCTGACTGAATATTCTTCAGGTTTAAGTTTTGTTAGGTCATTGCCTACCTATACGTCAGTAGAATGTTATTTGTTCAGTTAAAGTAACAAACTTTCTTCATCAGAACCAGTGGGTTGAATTTAGAGTGATGATAAAAAACCTTTTTAAGGTTTGAAGTAATTTTTAAAAAGCATACATTATCCTCTTCCCTCAAATGGATGCTTCAGGTCTTGGGCATATGGTTTGAGATACCAGAATTTTTGGGAGGGTTAGGGGTGAGAGGAAAAGAAGGAAGAATACTGCAAGCATTTCCTTTCAGCTGGTGAGATTTTGCTTGCAGGGAGTTGTGGGGTGACTCATTTATTTTCCTTTTGTTTTGCACATTTATGTTCTAACCTGCATCTTTCATTCCTTTCTGGTCTCTTCCACATTCTGTTAAACCTTCTACAGTTTTCAGTAAGTGATCCTCTTCATTTTTTACCCCCTTTGCTTTGTTGCATTAACTCTCCTGTGTAATTCGCATACTGTTGAAAGAAGGAACAGAAAGTAATAATTGAGAATTGTCCTGGACAGTGGCATTGAGGGTAAGCAGGTTGAACTGCCATACCCTTCAATTGCTGTCCTTTACTCAGTACAGTATAGGTTGGAGTACATTTGATTGCAGTTGCTGCTACTGTTTAAGTACTCTGGGGAGAGAATGGGGGGCAATTGCTGGAAGGTTTACTCCTGATAGGGATATCTGCGCTCAGAATGCTGTGTCGATGCTGCAGTTTGAATTGCTCTAACAGGCAGGCTGGCTTTTACCCCCTTGAATGTCTATCAGTCTTTCCAAAATTGCCAATTGTAAGTGTACTGAAACCACCTGTAAACAAAGAGTAAGATTGAATGCAGTATTTTGGATGCCTTGGTAAGGAGCAAGGAATGGAAAGACTTATGACCCTTACACTGTGCTGTTAGGTTTTCAATGCCCCCCCTTCCAAATGTTCATTGGTAGACACACAAAATGTAATTTTAAGTAGATGCTTTAAAAAAAAATGATTTTAAGTGGGCAGTTAATGGGGTCACCCATGCTGGCCCATGTTTATAGCTTCAATTTTGTGATCAAGTCATGGAATAATAGACTGATACAGCACAGAAGGAGCCATTCAGCCCATTGTGTCTGTGCCGACTCTTTGAAAGAACTGTCCAACTAGTTCCACTCCCTTGCTCTTTCTCCATTGTCCAGTAAATGTTTCTTTTTCAAGTATTTATTCAATTCCCCTTTGAAAGTTATTAATGAATCTGCTTCCACTGGTCTTTCAGAACATACATTCCAGATCATAACTTGCTGTGTAAATTTTCTTTCCTCGTATTGCCCCTGAATTTTCTTTCCTCTGGTTGCCAACCCTTTTGCTACCGGAGCAGTTTCTCCCTATATTCTCCATCAGAATTCTTATGATTTTGAATACCTCTCTCAAATCTCCCCTTAATCTTCTCTGCTCTAAGGAGGGAATAACCCTGGGTTATCTTGTCTCTTCATGTGACTGAAGTCTTTCATCCTTGTGCCATTCCAGTAAATCTCCTCTGCATCTGCTCCAAGGCCTTAGCATCCTTCCTAAAGTAAGGTGCCAAGAATTGGCCACAGTACGCCGTTTGGGTCCTAATCAAGATTTTATAAAGGTTTAATATAACTCCATTGCTTTTGTACTCTATGCCTCTTTAAAAAGCCAAGGATCCTGTGTGCCTTTTTAGTAACCTTCTGAACTTGTTCTGTCACCTTCAAAGATTTGTGTATGTACACCCCAGCCCGTCCATTCCTGCACCCTCATTAAAATTGTACCATCCACTTTATATTGTTTCCACTTCTGTGCATTAAATTTCATCTGCCATGTGTCTGCCCATTTCACCAATTTGTCCACGTCCTTCTGAAGCCTTTTACTATCCTCACTGTTTACAACATGTCTGAAGATTGTGTCATCTGCAAACTTTGAAATTATGTCATGTGTGTCCAATTCCAGGTCATTAACATATGTCAAAAAGAGCAGTGGTCCTAAGAATGACCCCTGGGGGGCACCACTGCACATTTCCCTCTCGCCTGTCAAACAGCTCTTCATGTCTACTTTGTTTTCTGTCCTTTAGCCAATTTTACATGCACGCAGCCATTGTTCCTTTAATGTCATGGGCTTCAATTTTGCCAGCAAGTCTGTTATATGGTGCATTATCAAATGCCTTTTGAAAGTCCAAGGGACACTTCAACCGTACTATCCGCAGCCACCCTTTCTGTTATTTCATCAAAGAATTCAGTCAAGTTAGACAAACATAATTTTCCTTTAACAAATCCGAGCTGGCTTTCATTTATTATTGCTTATTTTGCCAAGTGACAATTAATTTTGTCCCAGATTAATGTTGCAAAAGTTTCCCCACCACCAACGTTAGGCTGATTGGCCTGCAATGGCCAGGTTTATCCCTCCTTTTTTGAACAGGGGTGTTTCTTTTACACTCCTTTGGCACAACCCCCATATCCAAGGATGTTTGGAACATTGTAGTCAGAGCCTCCGTAATTTCCACCTTTACTCAGCAACCTGGGATGCATCCCATCCGGACCAGGTGACTTTTTGGCTGGAATTTTACGGCTCCCAAACGAGCGGGCTGGTGGTGTAAAATTGAGTGGGAGGCGGGGGGGCATTGCTGACCCCCTTCCATCTCCGCTGCAATGTAATGTGGGGCGGCGGTGGTGAGAAACGGCCTGCCCACCCCAGGCCAATCAAGGCCCTTAAGTGGCCAATTAACTGGCACTTTAAGGGCCTCCTGCTGCCATTGTGGGTATTTTACCCTTGGCAGCTGGACGGCAAAAGCTTCAAGAACCTCACTTGGTAAAATCAGGTGGCCTTTTTGCTGGCTGGGGTGGGGCCTCCTGATCGGGCTCCCTGTGCCCCACGGATGGCTGTCCCCGGAGCCCCAATCACCTGCAATGCACAATGCTCCCCCGGCCCCCCTTGCCTTACTGGGGCCTGGCCGATTGTCCCTGGCAAGGCCCTAAAAACTTGCCTGTCTTCCGGGCCGTCGTTTACCTTGCTTGCGATGACTGGGTGCAGTCCCAGCAGTGGCGACCCCTCCTGTTGGCGCTGTTGGGTCTAAAAGCTGCCAGCCTGCTGGTTGGCCGGCACCTCGGTTAGGCGGGACTTCCCACCTCAAGGAGGTGGAAGGCCCGCCCAAGACCAATTAAAGGCCAAGGGAGTGAAAAATCCCAGCCTGGCTCCCTAGGCCCGGCGGAGGCGGGCTCACCACCAACTTATCGGCTAATGGGTGGGACCTCCCGTCCAACGAAAAATTCTGGCCTTTCACTTGACTGTGACCAACCTTTTAATTCTTTATCTATTTTATCCAATCCAATTTCCCTACTACGTCCTCCTTTACTGTAATATTGGCAGCATCCCCTATTATGAAAGCAGATATGACCTTTGTCCTGCTTTTTGTGCCTATGACGCTTCTAAAGCCTTGCATATGTTTAGAGGCAGATTCTAGCACACTAGTGCAAGGAGAAAACGGAAGAAGCTTTAACTGTTGCCTGGATAAACACCAGCAGCCAACTAGACCTTGTGTGTGTGTGTGTGTGTGTGTGTGTGTGCGCGCGCGCCTGCATTGAGTTTTTTTGTTGCATTTTTGTCAACTCCTCCCCCATCCGACCAATATTTTCACATTTTCGAGATGCTGCAAAAGGTGCTTAATGCGAAATTAAAAGGAAGAGTTGCTTCATGCAATAAATTGAAGGTTTGATTCATTGGTAGTTTGACATGCTGGAGATGGACCGACTGGAACGGCAGCTGGTGAACCTTCCCCTCCTCCTCGATCCGTCATCATACGTCCCAGATACGGTTGACCTCACTGAAGACGCCATGGCAAGGGAGTATTGGCTGAGCTGCTTCGAGGATGCTTTAGATGGTGTAAGTTTTACATTAGTAGAATTACATAGACTTTACAGCACTGAGGCAGGCCATTTGATCCAGCTGGTCTATGCTGGTGCTTATGCTGCACACGAGCCTCCTGACACTCCCGGTCATCTAACCCTAACAGCATATTCTTCTATTCCTTTCTCCTCATGTGCTCCCCCTTAAATGCATCTGCGCTATTTGCCTCAACTTTCAGGGGCAACTGCTACTTATCTCTTTAGGAGCAAGCTGAAAATGTTGATCTCCGGGTTTTACAATTCCCCCTGCCCCCCCCCTTTTTTTTTTTTTAACCCTTCTCCCCTCTTTTGCTGAGGGTGTCCTTCCTGTCAGGGTTCAGTTTCACAGGCACTGACAGTTGCCCATTGCCTTGTCTAAGCAGGCATTCAGCATTTGCCAGTCTGGAAAATGAGTGTTGGGCTGCTTTGTCACAGAGGGCATCACAGTGAAGTTTTATCCAAAACTCTGTTGAGATCTACACACTGCACTTCCAGGAAGATTTGCTGGCTAACGATCAGAGATGGAAATCCTGACTTTTTTTTTCTCCTCTTCCTCAGCCCAACTAAGCTAAAGGTCTAGATCTCGAGTAACTTCACCAGCTGAGATTAAATCAGGAATTGAACATAGCAGTGCCTGTATAGGTTGGTATCACATCTTGTGGTGCATGTACCCACTAAGCCACTGAAATTAAATATAAAGTTTTTAAAGACAATAATCAGTGAATCGGGATATTGTTGCTGTTCCAGTGTTAGTCAAGGCCTGGTGGGTAGGACTCTCACCTAGTCAGTAGGTTATGGGTTCAAGTCCCACTCCAGCAACTTGAGCACATAATCCAGGCTGACACTTCAGTGCAGTACTGAGTCTGTGCTGCACTGTCAGAGTAGCTGTCTTTCGGATGAGGTTTTAAACCCAAGGCGCCTCAGGTGGATGTAAAAGATCCCATGACACTATTATGAAAAAGAGCAGGGTAGTTCTCCCCAGTGTCTTGGCCAATACTTGTCCCTCAACCAACACCTAAAAAGTAGATTATCTGGTCATTTATTTAATTGTTATTTGTGGGAGCTTGCTGTGTCAAATTAGCTGCCACATTTCCTACATTGCAACAGTGACTATGCTTCAAAAGTACTTCATTGGCTATAAAGCACTTTGGGATGTCCTGCGGTCATGAAAGGTAGTATAGGAATATAGCAGGAGGAGGCCATTCAGCCCATCGAGTCTGCTCCACCATTCAGTATGATCATGGCTGATCATCCACTTCAGTGCCTTTTTCCCACACTGTCCCCATATTCCTTTGTCATTGGTATTTAGAAACCTGTCAATCTCTGCTTTAAAAATACTCAACGACTGAGCCTCCACAGCCCTCTGGGGTAGAGAATTCCAAAGATTCACGACCCTCTGAGTTAAGACATTTCTCCTCATCTCTGTCCTAAGTGGCTTTCCCCTTATTTTAAAATTGCGTCTACTGGTTTAGACTCCCCAACCAAGGGAAACATCTTGCCTGCATCTACCCTGTTTATCTCTAAGTATTTTGTAGGTTTCAATGAGATCACCTCATACCTCAATACTCTAGAGAATACAGGCCCAGTTTCCCCAGTCTCTCTTAATAGGACAGCCCCACCATCCTGGGAACAAGTCTGGTGAACCTTCGTTGCACTCCCTCTATGGCAATAATATCCTTCCTAAGATATGGGGACCAAAACTGCACACCGTCCTCCAGGTGCGATCTAACCAAGGTTCTATACAATTGAAACAAGACTTCACTACTCCTGTACTCAAATCCTCTTGTGATAAAGGCTAACATACCATTAGTCTTAATTGCTTGAAGCACCTGCATGCTAACTTTCAGTGACTTATTGAGGAGGACACCCAGGTCCCTTTGTATATCCACACTTTTATTACATAGAATGTCTTTTTTAGTTTTTTTTTAACATGAACAGAAAATGCTGAAAACACTCAGCAACTGAGCTCTGATGAAGGGTAATGTTTGAAAGGGCAATGTATTTTTCCTTTCTTTGCAAATACTACCTGACTTGCTAAATGTTTTTAACATTTTCTGTTTGGATTCAGATATCCTGCATGTGAGGTGCTTTGTTTTGTGTTTCATGTTGATTTTATATTGGTGAAATTGGCACCTTATAGTCTTGCCATCACTAGAGGGCAGGTGATGTCATCGTAGCCTTCTGTCAACACCAATGTTCAAACTGCTGCTGGGTGATTCGAGGGCAGAGACCCACATCCTACCACTGTGTAGCACCACACTCAATACCAGATTCATGGCAATACATTCTTGTATGAATCATAGTACAATTGTTTTTTTCATACTTTCTGTCACTTTGTTTTCAAAGATAAATTATTGCTGAGTAAGCCACTAAACTTTTACGAAAGTGATAATTATGAAGGAGTTCCAGATAAACAAAACTTTAATGCACATGGCGGCTGGCTGCCTAGCAACACATTACTTTGACCTAGCACTTTTAATGTTGTAAAACGTACCAAGGTACTTCACAACAGCATAATCATGAGAAAAATTGAAACTGAACTATTACACTGGGTTACTAAACATTTGGTCAAAGAGATAGCTTTTAAGCAGTTTCTTAAAGGTGGAGAGAGAGGCGGTCAGGATTAGAGATGGAATTCCAGAGCGAAAGGCACGACAGTCAGCCAGCTCCAATGACTGGAAATAAAATGTATAGAACTGTTGAAAGAAATGCCCACCCTCAACCAGCACTAGAAAATGATATTACCTGCTCATTCATGTCATTCACCGTGTTCCAGTTGGCTACCATGATGGCCTACTTAAGTGTCTGCACATCAAAAATAATTACTTGGTTGTGAAACTCTTTGGGATGTTCTGAGGGTATGATGAGGCACAATGTAAATGTGAGTTCTTTCTTTGCAACTCTTCCTGTCTCAATATATTGTACTACGAAACCTCAAAAAGATCAGCTAAAAGAGGCTGTTCCAAAATGAAGCTGTGTTTTGTTTGTTCTGTTTCAGGTAGTAAAGCGGGCTGTGGCTAGCCAACCACAGTCGCTGGATGCTGCAGAGCGAGCAGAGAAATTCCGGCAGAAATACAGGCACAAACTTCATACACTGAGGCACCAGCCATTGTGAGTTTTGACCAAGTCCAGTGTTTTAAGTGGATCCAAAGTAGTCGTAGATTGATATAAAAGCACACAATTCCCTGGTGTTACTCGTCTTGAAAACATCATCACTTCCAGGCATTCCGAGTCTTACTGCTTTGTTGCCGTAATGCATGTAAATATTTGACTGATTGTTGCATCATGTTGGGATATACTTAAAGGTCAATATTGTGTTGAAAGTTGCTGCCACAAGGCGTGTTTGAGGTGATTAGCATAAACACATTTAAGGGGAAGCTAGATAAGTGATGGGGTTCGATGAAGTAAGCCGGGTGGAGGCTTGTGTGGAATATAAATGTCGGTATAGACCAGTTGGACCGATTGGCCTGTGCTGTAAATTTTATGTAATTCGATGAATTAATGCGGTAATCCTGCCATTCTGTAAATCATTGGTGTGACTGCACTTGGAATACTGTGTTGAACAGTACAGAAATGACATTGCAGCTACTGAGACGATACAGAATAGAGCAGCCAAAATGATTGAGGGAATGGAAGGGTTGGATAATGAGCAATTATGTAAATTGGACATTCTCTTACTGGAAAAGAGAAGGTTGAGAAGTTGATCTGATTGCTTTCATTAGCATTTCCCGAGCAGTAGCTTCAGAGGACGCAGCCTGTGCTCAAATGAGGTTAAATTCAAAACTTATCTGCGGAAACATTATTTCATGGAGTGAGTGGTAAATCTGTGGATCATACTCCGTAGGAAGACGGTAGAAACAGACACTGTTAATTCGTTCAAATGCAAATTAGATAGATTTCTTTCAGAAAATAATATTTTGCTATATAGTGTGTAAGTAATTTGAGACATGATGTGTGTGTAGTGTGCTTGGGAGAGGCAGGTAACCGTGGACCTGTGGGTCCCAAAGCGCTTTACTACTAGTCTGAGTCTGTTGTAGATTAATTAAGAGATCAATTGCTGCGATTGCTCAACAACTCCATTATCCTTGTATGATACAACATCAGGATGGTAGAAGGTGAACTCTTGTCTAGCAATTCCTATATTTCTATCATTAAGGGTCATAGCAAGTCTTGTGACCAATCAGGATTGCTGTTTCACAAAGTCAAAACACATTGCTGTCAAAGAGATGGAGAGATGCTTGAACAAAACCCTTCACCTGGGCAGAAAAGTGGCAGCTGGAATTTAACCCTGAAAAATGTGAGGTGATACACTTTGGAAGGAGTAATGTGACATGGAAGTATTCAATGAATGGCCTGACACTGGGAAGTTCCAAGGAACAAAGGGACTTTGGCGTGTTTGTCCATAGATCCCTGAAGGCAGAAGGGCAGGTTAATAGGGTGGTGAAAAAGGCATATGGGACACTTGCCTTTATCAATCGAGGCATAGATTACAAAAGCAGGGAGGTCATTTTGGAGTTATATAGAACTTTGGTAAGGCCACAGCTGGAGTACTGTGTGTAATTCTGGTCGCCACATTATAGGAAGGATGTGATTGCACTGGAGGGGGTGCAGAGGCGATTCACCAGGATGTTGCCTGGGATGGAACATTTAAGCTATGAAGAGAGGTTGGATAGGCTTGGGTTGTTTTCGCTGGAGCAGAGAAGACTGAGGGGTGACCTGATCAAGGTATACAAGATTATGAGGTGCATGGACAGGTTGGCTAGGGAGCAGCTGTTCCCCTTAGTTGAAGGGTCAGTTACTAGGGGGCACAAGTTTAAGGTGAAGGGCAGGAGGTTTAAGGGGGATTTGAGGAAGAACTTTTTACCCAGAGGGTGGTGATGGTCTGGAATGCACTGCCTGGGAGGGTGGTAGAGGCGGGTTGCCTCACATCCTTTAAAAAGTACCTGGATGAGCGCTTGGCACGTCATAACATTCAAGGCTATAGGCAAATGGGATTAGGTAGACAGGTCAGGTGTCTTTAATGCATCGGTGCAGACTTGATGGGCCGAAAGGCCTCTTCTGCACTGTATTATTCTGTGATTTCATAGTGTTGAATTATATTTAAACAAAAATGCATAATTTAATGAAAACCATCTTTTTTTGTGCATGCATTTTCTCCCCTCCTATGTTGAAGACGTGGACTCTTGCCAGGCCCTGCACTAGAAGCGGTGGGAGCCCTCCAGTGCTTCACTGGAGTGGCTGTTGATCGTGGAGGAGACTGAACAATGAATGTCAACCGACTATTCAACATGGAAGGCATCAGTGCCAAGCCTGGTCCTACTATTGCACACCCTTCACATTGTGCACCTTCCATTGGGGCTAATAACAGGGAGCAGTAACCTTCAGCTGCATTACAATGGTGTTTTTTTTTAAACATAGATTTAATTTCTGTACACCTTTGGCTATCCTGGTAAATCCTGAAAATGCTTTTTCACTTCCCTTTTCTCTCAGTGCATACGGATCCCTAACAGTCAGAAGCTTGTTGGACACGCGGGAGCACTGTCTGAATGAATTCAACTTTCCAGATCCTTACTCAAAAGTAGGCACTCCTGCTTTCCTTTACTTCTCCTAAAAAAAAAAATCAGTAATTTGCTTGCAGAAGAAAGCTTTGGCCGAATGTCTTTGACCCTTATGTTGCGTTGATTATGGGAAAACTAGGGTCTGTGATGTTGATACTGCACTTGACGAAAAAGCCCCTGAAATATTTCAAGGGTGTTGTGGTGATGAGCCTGCAGCCAGGAGGCACTGTTGAGAAAAATATTCTCTGATATGACTAAACTAAATTGGTGGGGTGGGCGCCAGCATGTAGAAGTAGAAAAGAGAAGTAGTACTGTTAGTTAGAAGCAGACTGAGAAGGACTACGAGGAATACAAAGACAGGTTTAGAATGCATCTATGTAAATGCACAAAGTGTGATGAATAAAGTTGGTGAGCTGCAAGCACAAATAGCAATAATGGAAACGTGGCTTAAAAATGGTGAGGCCTGGGCCCTTTAATGTTCAAGGGTACAAAGTGTTCAGAAAAGATAGGGAAGGAAAAAAGGGAGGTGGGGTAGCAGTACCGATTAGGGAAGACATTGTAATGCTGGAAAGGGAAGATGTACTTGAAGGGGCAAAGACAGAATCCATTTGGTTAGATGTGAGAAGTATAAAGGGTATGATCACGCTACTGGGGGTATTCTATAGACCTCCAAATAGTGAGCACGAGATAGAGGAGCAAATCTGCAGGGAAATCAGAGATGTGCAAGAACAAAGAGTGGTGATATTGGGAGACTTTAATTACCCAAATGTCAATTGGGATACTATTACAGTAAAGGGAAAGGAGGGGGAGGACCTTCTGAAATGTGTTCAGGAGCACTTCCTTGACCAGTATGTTCTCGGTCCAGCTGTAAAGGAGGCATTGGTGGATCTGATGTTGAGGAATGAGGTGGACCAAGTGTCTGTGGGGGAACACTTTGGTACGAGTGATCATTGTATCATAAGGTTTAGATTAGTAATGGAGGAGAGCAAGGAACAATCTAAAGTAGAACTTTTAAATTGGAAGGGGGCTAACTTCAATGGCACGAGAGGGGATCTAGCCAGGGTAAAGTGGAACCAAAGATTGACAGGAAAAACTAATGGAACAATGGGTGATCTTTAAGGAGGAAATGTTTCAGGTATAGTCTAAGAACATACCAGCAAGGACGAAAGATAAGGAAACCAAAGCCAGGGCTTCTTGGATGATGAGGGAAATAGAGAATATGATGAAACCAAAAAATTCTTCAAGTGAGAACGAGGCTAAATACAATAAGTTGAGAGGGGAAGTGAAGAGGAAAATAAGACTGTCAAAGAAAGAATATTAAAATAGAATGACAGTTAACATAAAAGGGAGCCCAAAAATCTTCTACCGGCATGTAAATAGTAAGCAGGTTGTAAGAGGTAGGCTGTGGCCTTTTAGGGACGAAGAGGGTAATATATGCTTAGAGGCGCAGGGCAAGGTTAGGATACTTGATGAGTACATTTTTTTTGGTGTTTACTAAGGAAGAGGATGCTGACAAAATATAGGTAGAAGCAGAGATGGTAGAGGTCATAGATGGGGTGAAAATTGATAGGAAGGATGTACTGGAAGGGCTGGTGCTAGAGTGGATATTTCGCCTGGTCTGGATCGCTTGCGTCCCAGGTTGCTAAAAGAAGTGGAAGTGAAGATAGCAGAAGGGCTTGCCGTAATCTTCCAATCTTCCCTAGATACAGGAGAGTGGCAAATGTGAAGCCATATTCAAGAAAGGGTATCAGGCCATTCCTAGTAACTAGGCCGGTGAGTTTATCATCAGTGCTGGGTAAGATTTTAGAAACCATAATCAGGGAAAAGATCAATAGGCACTTGGCGAGGTTCATGGAATCGGAAGATCAGTGTCAGCTTGATGAAAGAATTGGTTTAAGGACAGGAAGCAGCGTGTCATAGTAAATGCTTGTTTTTCTGATTGCAGGATGGATGACTGGTATTCCCCCAAGGTTCAGTGCTTTTTTTGATTATATATAAATTACTTTGATCATTCAAAATTTTCTGATGATACCAAACTTGAAGGTGTGGCAAACAGTGAGAATGATACCATTCGACTGCAACAGGATGAAGATAGGCTAGCAGAATTGGCAGACAAATTGGCAGATGGAATTTAATACAGAGAAGTGTGAGGTAATGCATTTTGGCAGAAGGGATAGGGAAAGGCAATATAAATTAAATGGCACAGTTCTAAAGAGTACAGGGACAAGAGTGACTTGGGGGTTAATGTGCATAGATCTTTGAAGGTGGCAGGACATATTGAGAGAGTAGTTAGCAAAGCATATGGGATCTTGGGCTTCGTAAATAGAGGTATTGAGTACAAAAGCAGAGAAGTTGTGCTGAACCTTGATGAAGCTTTGGTTAGGCCCCAACTAGAGTCTTGTATCCAGTTCTGGTTACCACACTTTAGGAAGGATCTGAGGATCCTTGAGAGAGTGCAGAGGAGATTTACCAGAGTGGTTCCAGGGATGAGGGATTTTAGCTGCAAGGTTAGGTTGGAGAGACTGGGATAAAAGCAAAGTACTGCAGATGCTGGAAGTCTGGAATAAAAACAGAAAGTGCTGGAAGTACTCAGCAGGTTCGGCAGCATTTGTGGAGATTGAAGGGAGATTTGATAGAGGTGCACAAGATTATGACAGGTTTAGATAAGGTAGACAAAGAAAAGCTTCTCCCAATAACTAATGATAAATGGACTAGGTGACACAGATTTAAGGTTTTGGGTAACAGATGCAGGGGGATGTGAGGAAGAACTTTTTTACGCAGCAAGTGGTAATGACCTGGAATTTGCAGCCTACAAGGGTGGTGATAGCGGAGATGATAAATGATTTCCAAAGGAAACTGGATGGGTATTTGAGGGAAATAAACTTATAGCGTGAGGGGATGGTGCAAGAGAATGGGACTGATTGGATTACTCTACAGAGAGCTGGCTTGAACTCGATGGACCGAATGGCAGTCTGCTGTGCTGTTATGACTCTATGACTGATGTCTCTCAGAATCGTTAGAAATTATTTTCAAATATTTTTTCACGCCAAGGGGAAGCTTAACACAAAACTGGCAGTGCAGGACATAGCAACAAGATTATAAAAATAATATGTGGAGAACAAATTAATAATTTACAGTCAAACGCAGTGGATGTGGGACGATTGCAAACACTATCAAAAGAAAAGACAAGACATGGTTCGAAATAAAATGATAGTGAAGGGGCAGAGGTGAGATCAAAAACCAAAAGAAAGGTTGATTCTTTTAATCTACTTAAGTTATGGTATAAACAGAATATGTGGGATCTGATTTCTCCTCCTTTACAATATTTGAATTTAAAATGGGTTCTTTTAAATAAATATAACACTCAGACTGAAAGTTGAACATTCACTCAACCAGTGTAATTGTCTCTAGAGTCTAAGCAGCTGCAGAATACTGGAGTAAAACAATTGTTTTAATTATAACCTTGTTTCCTCCTTTGGCAGTATGCACTTTTGCTTTGCTGTTTTCTTCGAAAATGTCTATTGAAAATTACCCAAAGGGAAAAGTTTTCAAATCAAAGGCGATGGCTTTGTATATTGCCGACAGGTTCCGGGAGACCAGCCCTTTATGTTCAGAGTCTATTAAAGCCACTGTGCCCGCCAATGAGTTGGAGGTGGGATTGGACTTGCAGCAGGACTCAAAGTAAACAGTCTATTTACTCAGCAGAGTCTATTAAAACAGCGCACTACAACAGTCTACAGAGTCTATTTAAAACTAGTTTCTGCAAACTGCAGCAAACAGAATTCATGACTGAAACTACGGCAGCGTCTCAATAAAAGCAGGGTGATTTCTGCAGCAAAATGCAGTGAGTGGAGGATCATCATCTTCTCCTTCTTTGGCCTCCTTGTCTTGAGTTACAATGGGTAAGTGGCTAGAGGTGGTCAGTGGTTTGTGGAGCAGCGCCTGGAGTAGCTATAAAGGTCAATATTAGAGTGACAGACTCTTCCGCAGGTGCTGCAGAAGAAATTGTTTGTCGGGGTTGTTACACAGTTGGCTCTCTCCTTGCGCTTCTGTCTTTTTTAAAGCGGAGACATGGCCGGCCGGTGGGTCTGATAACAGTGGCGAGCTCGCTGTACAATGCATCTTTGGGGATCCTGCCATCTTCCATGCGGCCCACATGGCCAAGCCATCTCAAGTGCCGCTGACTCAGTAGGGTGTATAAGCTGGGGATGTTGGCCGCCTCGAGAACTTCTGTGTTGGAGATACGGTCGTGCCACCTGATGCCAAGGATTCTCCGGAGGCAGCGAAGATGGAATGAATTGAGATGTCGCTCTTGGCTGACATAAGTTGACCAGGCCTTGCTGCCATAGAGCAAGGTGCTGAGGACACAGGCTTGATACACTCGGACTTTTGTGTTCCGTGTTAGTGCGCCATTTTCCCACACTCTCTTGGCCAGTCTGGACATAGCAGTGGAAGCCTTTCCCATGTGCTTGTTGATTTCTGCATCGAGAGACAGGTTATTGGTGATAGTTGAGCCAAGGTCGGTGAACTCTTGAACCACTTCCAGAGCGTGGTTGCCGATATTGATGGATGGAGCATTTCTGACGTCCTGCCCCATGATGTTCGTTTTCTTGAGGCTGATGGTTAGGCCAAATTCGTTGCAGGCAGCCGCAAACCTGTCGATGAGACTCTGCAGGCACTCTTCAGTATGAGATGTTAATGCAGCATCGTCAGCAAAGAGGAGTTCTCTGATGAGGACTTTCCGTGCTTTGGTCTTGGCTCTTAGACAGGCAAGGTTGAACAACCTGCCCCCTGATCTTGTGTGGAGGAAAATTCCTTCTTCTGAAGACTTGAATGCATGTGAAAGCAGCAGGGAGAAGAAAATCCCAATTTCTAAATTCACTCGCAAAAGCCTTTCAAAACACTCCCACAGGGGATGCTGAGTGGAGGATAGTTACATTCAAATTCTGTGTGTAAAATCAATCCCAGCCACTTACAGCAGTGATTGACAGGGGAATTACCCAATCATCTTCATTCTGTCTGGGAATAGTGATGTCACTATATGCGGCCCTATATTTTTGAGCCCTAATGTGACTGACTGCTTTATTAATTTGTGGAAAATAATTATTGATTTTCTTTGTCTCAGTTTGAACCTTAAAGAGAACTAGAGGTACATCTCCGCAGCTCTCAGCAGTTGTTTGGGTTCCATTGATGAAGAGGCTGAGGACTGTGTAGGGGTAGACTAAAGTAGTATTTTTAAAAAATGTCCTTTGTCTCAGTTTGAACTTCAGAGGGTTAGGCAGATTTATTGCATCCTGAGGAGGGAACACTCTCGCCAATAAGATTATGGGTTCAAGTTCCACTCCAGGAACTTGACCACGTAATTTAAGTTGACAATTCAATGCAGTACCGAGGGAGTGACATCTTTCAGATGAGTTAAATTGAAGCCTCGTCTAACCTGAAGTGAACGTAAAAGATCCCAGGACAGGATTGGAAGAAGAGCAGGGGAGTTCTCCCCGTCTCCTGGCCAGTACTTATCCCTCAACCGACATCACAATCTCATCATTTATTTAGTTGTTCATTAAAACAGGTTATGTAGCCATTATTGCATTGCTGTTTGTGAGACCATGTTGTGCACAAATTGGCTGTTGTATTTCCACGACCAGGGTGACTACACTTCAAAATTAATTAATTAGTTGTGAAGTGCTCTGGGATGCCCAGAAAGATATGATGAAATGCTATTTATTTATTCCTTCTACATCTCCTGCACCTGAGCCTGCAGCAGTCTTCAGGTTCCATCGATGTTGAGACCAAGCCTCCTGTATAACTTCTGTGTAGTGAACATTGGTCTGGGTTCAGGTTTACTGTGAAATTAACTTGGTATCACAACCTTTCATTGTTGTAACTTAGGAGTTGTAAGTTTAGTGTTGTGAAATTTTTTTTTGCTTTCATTTTATTTATACTTTTAATAAACCTGTTTGGTACATTATAGCCAAATCCCAGTCTTATTGCGATTCCTGTTCTTCATTATTTGAAAGTTTGGAGAATACAAGAAGGACTTGTGTCAATTCCAGTAATGAGGGTATTTTGTTGAGTCAAAGGAAATCTATTTTACTTGATATTGTATCTGGTATCCAGACGTATGTTCGGTTACACTTTGGTTTGTTAGCAGTGAGGACTCATTTACCAGAGCGGTTCTTCGCCCAGAGCACGAGAGCAACATCTGGTGCAGCCCTGAAATTGCAGAACTGAATAATGTCCCACTCTTTGTGCTGATGTAACTTGCTTGTGATTATCAAATCAGCCGATTCACGGTCCACCTATCTTTCCCCATGTTGGCTGATCAGGTACATTTTTTTTTCTCTCTGCCAGTTTTTCTCCTGTAATATTTGACTAGAATCTTGTGCACTTTCTGTTTCAGGTGAAACAGAGGGAAAATGACATAGCGTTGAAACACTTTCAGAAGGTTGTGCAGGCCTTGGAGTCACTGAGCATGGAGGAGCGGCAGTTTGCATTAGTGAAAGGTCTCTTAGCAGGGAACGTCTTTGACTGGGGAGCCAAAGCTGTTTCAGAGTAAGTTGGAAAGAGAACTGATAGAAGCTGTTACATTGTGTAATATTTTACTGGATTGGTGAAATTTTGAAAAGGGGAAGGATGATCTGTTTCTTGAGATGTTAACTGGTGCCCAGGTTTTGGATGAATACTGGTCCATGCTCACCTCGATACCGGTTGGTTGGGGTTGCACCTGTGTTATCTAAGTAGGTCTGTTCTGGTTGGGCGACCTGACCTCTTGGGGAGCAAGCAGTCTCAGTGAATTAGTTTTGTGTGGACCAAGTACATACTTTGTTTCTTTTACTCCTAATTGATTTTTTTCCCATATTGTGAAGACTTTGACTTTTGCTGCTTTATGGCTGCTGTTCAGCACTTCCCCAATGGGTATTCTTTATGTCTTGTGTTTTAGACCATAGATGTGTGCAACCTATTTGACTGTGGGGCAAAAGGGGCATCACAATCGAACCTCAATTCTGCTCTCACTTGACATCTATATCTGTGTGTTTCCTCGCAGGGGTAACATCACAATGATCAGGAGCAGGAACTCTGGCCCATGGGATTTGATTCCTGTTGCAGTCAAAGGGAGACATTGATAAATTGAGCACAGAGCAAGAATAGAACCTGGCTAACTATCACTGGGTGGTGCTTTTACAAACAAATGGAGTAGTTATTGAAAAGCACTGCCTTGCCATATTTATTTATTTTTAATTTTATTTTTTTTAGAGATACAGCACTGAAACAGGCCCTTCGGCCCACCGAGTCTGTGCTGACCAACAACCACCCATTTATACTAACCCTACATTAGCCTCATATTCTCTACCGACCCCCACCATTCTCCTACCACCTACCTACACTAGGGGCAATTTACAATGGCCAATTTACCTAGCAACCTGCAAGTCTTTGGAAGTGGAAGGAAACCGGAGCACCCGGCGGAAACCCACGCAGACACAGGGAGAACTTGCAAACTCCACACAGGCAGTACCCAGAAATGAACCCGGGTCGCTAGAGCTGTGAGGCTGCGGTGCTAACCACTGCGCCACTGTGCCGCCCAGTAACAAAATTTAGAAAGCCACTTGAAAAACTTTTTTTCGTTCCATACTTGCAATGTCCTGAACTTGTCTGTGTTAAATCATGTTTTTCTGTCACATTTAGTGTTCTTGAAACAAATTCAGCATTTGGCTTTGAAGAAGCAAAAAAGCAGTTGCAAGGTAAGGAGCCATGAAACATAATTTGACATTGTAAGAAATTAAAATTATTTCCATGCTGCAAATGAGATTGATGTCCTGTGTGCTATGGTGCAGTGCTGGTGTTACATCTCAGATTAGGGGAAGTAGAGTAATTAAAGTTTAAACGGAATTATTGAAATCACTTTTTTTTTCATAAAAACATCCCCCACCAACACCCCACCCGCCTATCCATATGCCCCTGAAGCAACTGTATCCTGCTGGAGGATGGTTCATTGGGCACTTGCCCACCTGTATACTCATTTCAGTCATTCTTCAACATCTTGGAAAGGAGGGTAATAAACGGAGAAGAAAAACAAGCCTTCTACACTGAGCTAGTTCAGTTAAATTCTACACTAAAGGAATAAAACACCCCAATGTTCCCCCACCCCCCACCCAGAAAAAAACAGGTAACATCAGGACGGTGCGAATCTGTAACGAGAGAAGCCAGATTAATATTTTGGGTGGAGCCCTGCTGAAGCATCTCCATTTGAATTATTTTAACTTTTTTTCTCTCTTTAGATGTTTTGCCATCTATATATGGTGAGCACAATTTTTCTTTTTGTCACTGAGACTGATGTTGGAATGTGTGTGCATTGACACACTACTTAATCTGAAGTTCCCCTTTAACAAAAAATGAAATACTTGGGAGTCCATTCCTTAAGGAGTTTGATGAAAGCAACTAACAGAGATGTATGTTCTTGTGCTTCTCAGAGCGCCCGTGGCTGGTGGATGCATATAATGACTGGTTAGAAAGACTTAAGGTAGGAAATGTGAAGTGCTGTAACCTGCAAGGCTATGGACTAGGTGCTGGAAGGTGGGATTAGATTGGGCAGCTAGTTTTTGTTTTCTTCAGCTGGCACAGACATGGCGGGCTGAATGTCCTCCTGTGCCGTAATTTTTCTATGTTTCTGTGGAATTTGTAGAAATAACTCTGTTATTTGCATTTCGTAGTCAGGATACTGGACTAGGATGTTTTGTAATGTTGAGTACAGAAAACGTGGGTTAAATATTAAATTTTAGATATAGATATTGTACCTGGAAGTGAGTTACAAGGTTGTAATGTAGAAGGATCCATGCGGGTGTGCAGAATCATAAGAGATCATTACACTAGTTCTGGTGGTTCCCAAAATTGAAAATGCCATACAGTATTCTATTCTTCATGCCTCTCTATCACTGACTCTGCTAAGTATTTATACAGTTCTGTCCTGAATTTGCAGACACTGGCCTCCTCCACTACTAACCCAGACGATCTGTTACATTTATTCATCATCTTCTGTGTTGAACTTATGTCTAGCATGAATGCAAAACCTGACTAGTGTGTAAAAAAAAATTAAACTCATACTCATGATACATCTATTACCAATTATCACCATTGGTGGATACTTTATAAATGCATCTATATTTCAGCTGAGCTGTTGCACTTAATTGTGTTCTGCAATATACACAAGTGCAAGATGTCACATGACTTGTCAATGGATGTTGTGACTCTTTGTGCTTAAAAGGTTTGCTTATGCGGAATTGAGATTGACATGTAAATATATTGGAGTTTCTTCAAAATAAATGAGAGGAACGTTCAGAGGAGAAGACCAGACGGATTCTTCCACTTGCTAAACTCTCCACTTGAGGAATTTTGGGCAGGAATTCCCATCCTGCTACTTGAGTATTCTAATGGCTTGGTACCAGGGCTGCCCAAAAGCATGATGCTTTTTTTAAAAAAACACTTGCGTTATATTTTTATGCCTTTTTAATGTCCAGGGTTGTCCTGTCACTCATTCCTCATGAGGCCAAAAAGATTCCAATATCACCTAAAATGCCAATCTGGGAATTGATACATAATACATAGAAATTACAGCACAGAAACAGATCATTCAGACCAACTGTCTATAGTAGCATTTATGCTTCACACGAACCTCCTCCCACCTCTCTTCGTCTAATCAGGTCAACATAACCGTCTATTCCTTTTCTCATGTATTTATAGAACTTCACCTTAAATGCTTCAAACAAGGAAATGATTTTAAAAAGGCCATTTGGCCCATTGATTTTGTCCTTCTAGTATTTCAGCTCACCCAGTCTAGCATGCAACTGCCCAACCCCATCTTGAAGTCTGCCATTTCTTTTGATTACATTGCTTTACCAGTTAGATTGTTCCAAACAGTCAAGTGGAGGAAAATTCTTCTAAGAACTGTTGTTAAATTTACATCCGCTAATTCTGTCATCTGGTTTGGCTATAAAGCATTTTTTCTGGATTTGTCTTTTGTGCTATTTAGTATTTTGTGTATCTCAATGCAATCTTCCATCTTAACCACCTCCTCCCTTGAGCTTCTCTGTCTTTTCCTTGTAGCTCATCCTTTTTACTTTTAGAATCATTCTTGCTCTGCTCTGCACTCCCTACAATGCATACAGGTCATTTATGAAGTGTATCAGAATTGCACAGTTTCTTGACTCCTAAATCATTCTGTATGAATAAAGCGACCCTTCCCCTCCTCTAATCCCCTCTCTCCTGTATGATCTACAGTCCTGCATATTCCCTGTTCTGGGATGTGCCATAATTTCATAGTCCGTAAGATACCTTATTACCCTTCCTGTACATATTCTAATTCCAGTATTTTATTCCCAACTTTTCTAGCATTCAGGTAAAGGCACTTATTCCTGTCCCTTGTTTGTGTCATAAGTTATTTTTATAACCTTTTTAAGTCCATTCAGATTGTTAGTTTTGTTTCAGCTGACATTTGATTAGCTATTCATTTGGGACCATTCTGTCCAACCCTGACCCACAAGTTATTGTTGCAGTCCATCTGTGATGTCAGATTTACTTTGTTCTTTTTGTTTTTGTCAACTGTGTTGCTGATAATTGAATTGAACCTGTTGCACCTTTTGTATTATCAGGTGAGCTCTCAATTTTGATCAGTGAAACAACTCCAGTGTCATAGATTCATAGAATGGTTGCAGCACAGAAGGAGGCCATTTGACCAGTCATGTCCATGCCAGCTGTCTGCAAGAGCCAATCAGCTAGTCCCACTCCCCAGCCCTGCAAATATTTTCTCTTCAGTTGCTTACTCAATTCTCTTTTGAAAGCCCTGATTGAATCTGCCTCCACCACACTCTCAGGCAGTGCATTCTAGATCATAACCACTCACTGTGTTTAAAAAAAAAAAGTATAGTTATAAAGGTTCATCATAATTTCCTTGCTTTTGTACTCCAGGCCTCAATTTATAAAGCCCAGGATCCTGTATGCCTTTTAGCACTTTCACAACCTGCCCTGCCACCTTCAACGATTTGTGCACATATACCCCCAGGTGTCTCTGTTCCTGCATGAGAAAACAAGAAATAGAAGCCAAAGTAGACCATATGGCCCATCGAGCCTGCTCCACCATTCAATACGATCATGGCTGATTTTGGGCTTCAATTCCACTTTCGTGCCCACTCCCCATAACCCTTGATTCCCTGTGAAACCAAAAATCTATCCATCCAGCCTTAAATCGATTCATCGATGGAGCATCCACAACCCTCTGGGGTAGAAAATTCCAAAGATTCACAACCCTTTGAGTGTAGTAATTTCTCCTCACCTCAGTCCTGAATGATCGGCCCTTTATCCTGAGACTGTGTGCACCCCGCGTTCTAGATTCCCTGACCAGTGGAAACAATCTCTCAGCTTTTACCCTATCAAGCCCTTTCAGAATCTTGTATATCTCAATTAGATCACCTCTCATTCTAATAAACTCTAGAGAATATAGGCCCAATTTACTCAGCCTCCCATCATAGGACAACCCCCTCATCCTAGGGATCCGTTTCATAAATCTTCGCTGCACTGTGTCCAGTGCAAGTATATCCTTTCTTAAATGTGGAGATCAAAGCTGCACAAAGTATTCCAAGTGCTGTCTCACAGAGCCCTGTACAATTTTAGTAAGACTTCTTTATTCCTGTACTCCAATCCCCTTGCAATAAAGGCCAACATGCCACTTACCTTCCTAATAGTCTGCTGCACCTGCATGTTAACTTTGTGCATTCCTTGTACGAGTACCCCCACGTCTCTCTGGACATCAACACTTGACCAGGTTCACACCTTTTTAAAAAAATAACCTGCTTTTCTATTTTTTTATATACATTCATGGGATGTAGGCGTCGCTGGCCAGGCCAGCATTTACTGCCCATCCGTAATTGCCCTTGTGAAGGTGGTGGTGAGCTGCCGCCTTGAACCGCTGCAGTCCATTTGGGGTAGGTATACCCACAGTGCTGTTAGGAAGGGAGTTCCAGGATTTTGACACAGCAACAGTGAAGGAACGGCGATATAGTTCCAAGTCTGGATGGTGTGTGACTTGTAGGGGAACTTGCAGGTGGTGGTGTTCCCATGTATTTGCTGCCCTTGTCCTTCTAGTTGGTAGAGGTCACGGATGAGGAAGGTGTTGTCTAAGGAGCCTTGATGCATTGCTGCAGTGCATCGTGTAGATGGTACACTGCTGCCATTGTGCGTCGGTGGTGGAGGGAGCGAATGTTTTTTGTGCATGGTGTACCAATCAAGCGGGCTGCTTTGTCCTGGATGGTGTCGAGCTTCTTGAGTGTTGTTGGAGCTGCACCCATCCAGGCAAGTGGAGAGTATTCCATCACACTCCTGACTTCTGCCTTGTAGATGGTGGACAGGCTTTGGGGAGTCAGGAGGTGAGTTACTCGCCTCAGGATTCCTAGCCTCTGACCTGCTCTTGTAGCCACAGTATTTATACGACTACTCCAGTTCAGTTTCTGGTCAATGGTAGCCCCTAGGATGTTGATAGTGGGGGATTCAGCGATGATGATGCCGTTGAATGTCAAGGGAGATGGTTAGATTCTCTCTTGTTGGAGATCGTCATTGTCTGGCACTTGTGTGGCGCGAATGTTACTTGCCACTTATCAGCCCAAGTCTGGATATTGTCCCCTGCTGCATTTCTACACAGACTGCTTCAGTATCTGAGGAGTCACGAATGGTGCTGAACATTGTGCAATCATTAGCGAACCTCCCCACTTCTGACCTTATGATTGAAGGAAGGTCATTGATGAAGCAGCTGAAGATGGTTGGGCCTAGGACACTACCCTGAGGAACTCCTGCAGTGATGTCCTGGAGCTCAGATGATTGACCTCCAACAGCCACAACCATCTTCCTTTGCGCTAGGTATGACTCCAGCCAGCAGAGGATTTTCCCCCCGTTTCCCATTGACCTCAGTTTTGCTAGGGCTCCTTGATGCAATACTCGGTCAAATGCTGCCTTGATGTCAAGGACAGTCAATTTCACCTCACCTCTTGAGTTCAACTCTTTTGTCCATGTTTCAACCAAGGCTGTAATGTGGTCAGGAGCTGAGTGGCCCTGGCGGAACCCAAATTGAGCGTCACTGAGCAGGTTATTGCTAAGCAAGTGCCGCTTGATGGCACTGTTGATGACACCTTCCATCACTTTACTGATGATTGAGAGTAGGCTGATAGGGCAGTAATTGGCCAGGTTGGACTTGTCCTGCTTTTTGTGTACAGGATATACCTGGGCAATTTTCCACATTGCAGGGTAGATGCCAGTGTTATAGCTGTACTGGAACAACTTGGCTAGGGGCACGGCAAGTTCTGGAGCACAGGTCTTCAGTACTATTGCCGGAATATTGTCAGGGCCCATAGCTTTTGCAGTATCCAGTGCCTTCAGTCGTTTCTTGATATCACGCGGAGTGAATTGAATTGGCTGAAGTCTGCCATCTGTGGTGCTTCAGGAGGAGGCCAAGATGGATCATCAACTTGGCACTTCTGGCTGAAGATTGTTGCAAATGCTTCAGCCTTATTTTTCGCACTGATGTGCTGGGCACCCCCATCATTGATGACGGGGATATTTGTGGAGCCACCTCCTCCAGTTAGTTTAGTTTAGAGATACAGCACTGAAACAGGCCCTTCGGCCCACCGAGTCTGTGCCGACCATCAACCACCCATTTATACTAATCCTACACTAATCCCATATCCCTACCTATACTAGGGGCAATTTATAATGGCCAATTAACCTATCAACCTGCAAGTCTCTGGCATGTGGGAGGAAACCGGAGCACCCGGAGGAAACCCACGCAGACACAGGGAGAACTTGCAAACTCCACACAGGCAGTACCCAGAATTGAACCCGGGTCGCTGGAGCTGTGAGGCTGCGGTGCAAACCACTGTGCCGTCTAATTGTCCACCATCATTCACGGCTAGATGTGACAGGACTGCAGAGCTTAGATCTGATCTGTTGGTTATGGGATCACTTGGCTCTGTCTATTGCATGCTGATTACGCAGTTTGGCATGCAAGTAGTCCTGGGTTGTAGCTTCACCAGGTTGACACCTCATTTTGAGGTATGCCTGGTGCTGCTCCTGGCATGCCCTCCTGCACTCTTCATTGAACCAGGATTGGTCTCCTGGCTTGATGGTAATGGTAGAGTGGGGGATATGCAGGGCCATGAAGTTACAGATTGTGGATGAGTACAATTCTGCTGCTGCTGATGGCCCACAGCGCCTCATGGATGCCCAGTTTTGCATTGCACGATCTGTTTTAAATCTATCCCATTTAGCACGGTGATAGTGCCACACAACACGATGGACGGCATCCTCCATGTGAAGGCGGGACTTCGTCTCCACAAGGACTGTGCAGTGGTCACTCCTACCAATACTGTCATGGACTGAAGCATCTGCGGCAGGCAGCTGGTGAGGACGAGGTCTAGTATATTTTTCCCTCGTGTTGGTTCCCCCACCACCTGCTGCAGACCCAGTCTAGCAGCTATGTCCGTTAGGACTCAGCCAGCTTGGTCAGTAGTGGTGCTACCGAGCCACTCTTGGTGATGGACATTAAAGTCCCCCGCCCAGAGTACATTTTGTGCCCTTGCCACCCTCAGTGCTTCCTCCAAGTGGTGTTCAACATGGAGGAGTACTGAGTCATCAGCTGAGGGAGGGCGGTAGGTGGTAATCAGTAGGAGGTTACCTTGCCCATGTTTGACCTGATGCCATGAGACTTCATGGGGTCCGGAGTCGATGTTGAGGGCTCCCAGGGCAACTCCCTCCCTACTGTATACCACTGTACTACCACCTCTGGTGGGTCTGTCCTGCCGGTGGGACAGGACATACCCGGGGATGGTGATGGCAGTGTCTGGGACATTGTCTGTAAGGTATGATTCCGTGAGTATGACTATGTCAGGCTTGACTTGCCTGTGGGACAGTTCTCCCAACTTTGGCACAATCCCCCAGATGTTAGTAAGGAGGACTTTGCAGGGTCGACAGGGCTGGGTTTCTCGTTGTCGATGCCGGGTGGTCAGTCCGATTTCATTCCTTTTTATTGACTGTCGCGCTTAGGTACAACTGAGTGGAGTTAACCACATTGCTGTGGGTCTGGAGTCACGTGCAGGCCAGACCAGGTAAGGACAGCAGATTTCCTTCCCTAAAGGACATTAGTGAACCAGATGGGTTTTTACAACAATCAACAATGGTTTCATGGCCATTAGACTAGTTTTAACTTCAGATTTATTAATTAAATTCAAATTCCACCTTCTGCTGTGGTGGGATTCGAACCCATGTCTCAGAGAAATACCCTGGGTCTCTGGGTTACTTGTCCAGTGATAATACCACTACGCCACCATCTACCCTTTTACGGCCAAAGTGAACAACTTCACTCTTCCCTGCATTATACTCCATTTGCCATCTTGTTGCCCACTCAGTTAACCTGTCTATATCTCTCTTTGCAGCCTCTCTATGTCCTCCCCACAGCTTACCTTTCTACCGAGCTTTGTATCAACAAACTTAGATACAATACTCGCTGTCTCTTCATCCAAGTCATTAATATAGAGTATAAATAGCTGAGGTCCCAGCACTGATCCTTGCGGCACCCCACTATTCACTGCCTGCCAACTTGAAAATGCCCCATTTATGCCCACTCTCTCCTTCCTGTCTGTTAACCAATCCTCTATCCACGCTAATATATTACCCCCAACACCATGAGCCCTTATCTTGCCTATTAAACTTTTATGTGGGACCTTATCAAATACCTTTTGGAAATCCAGGTATGCTATATATACTGGTTCCCCTTTATCTACCCTACTAGTTACATCCTCAAAAGAACTCTAATAAATTTGTCAAACAGGATTTCCCTTTAGTAAAACCATGCTGACTTGTTTTAATCATACTATGCTTTTCCAAGTGCAATGTTAAGACTTATTTAATAGTTTCCAGCATCTTCCCAATGGCAGATGTTCGGCTAACTGGCCTGTAGTTCCCTGTTTTCTCTCTCTCCTTGTGCCCTTTATTTTATATTGGCTCTCCTCAGTCTTCCAACTAAAATGTATCACTTCAGACTTCTCTGCATTAAATTTCATCTGCCACATGTCTGCCCTTTCAGTCAGCCTGTCTGTGTCATCTTGAAGTCTATCACTAAGCTCCTCACATTTAGCAAAACTTCCAAGTTTTGTGTCATCTGCAAATTTTGAAATTGTGCCTTGATTAACATATAACAAGAAAAGCAATGGTCCTAGTACCAACCCCTGGGCAACCCCATTGTATACCTTCCTCCAGTCTGATGAACAGCTGTTCTCCACTACTCTTGTTTCCTGTCAAGTGTGAAGTGAAGAGCAATTTTCATGTTGGATTTAAGCTGTTGAGTACTGGATTCATTAAGTGGCCCATTGAGTTTCTTCAATATGTTAAAGTGTACAGACAGCTTTGGTTTGATACCACTAAAACACGGTGATTAAAAACCTTTGGGTCTTCGAAATTATCTTCATTTTACTTGGTGTATTTGAGCCCTCATGAACTAAGCACCAGATGGAATTGTAATCTAATTGCAGAGATTGCATAGTTTGTATATAAAATACCAGGTAGCTAGAAATGAGTTACACGGTGGAATCTAATTATTTGTTCTGACAGTTTATAAATGGAACATTGGAAACCCAGAGTTAGTTATAAGACAGTTATGTTCTTTAAAGAGTTAATACAAATCATAAATCCCAAGAGCAAAACGCAAGAGGTTAGAACTATCATATGGTCTCTATGATTTGACTACAGCCATAAATCACTCCCTGGTGTTAGTTATTCATTATACACAATGTCAGTTTAATATCGCAGCAGTGACTATCAGTGATGCCACTAACTCCTATTGTTAATACTGCTGTTTTACTGAAACATCTGTCATTGGTTAGCAAGAAATTCTATGTCTACTTCTTAAAGATATCTAAATATCAATATGATTAGAGATTAAAAAACAGAGACAAAAATTACTCAGTGATCAAATACCAAACCTTACTGGCTTTCTCTTGCAGGGTCCTCCTCACAAATGTGCCTTATTTTTCGTAGATAATAGTGGAATAGACATAATTCTTGGAGTTTTCCCATTTGTCAGGGAGCTGCTGTCCAAAGGCACAGAGGTAAAGTATTGTATATTGTTCCATCTGGTTGAGAAATAGTAAACAAAAAGGTGTGATTATTCCTGGATTTAACACATTCCTACTCTGATTCCCTTCCTTATGCTGCCCTGTTGGCTTTAATGGTAAATTTGTTGCCTTGTAGGTGTCTGAGCCACGAGTGTTCAATATCTCAACTGTGTTGAGTTAGCTGATTGGAGGTAGGGTGGTAGTAGGGTTCACGGTTGTTGGGCTCCAGGGCACTGGGATAATGAGGGGTCAAATTGGTTCCCGCTCCTGATCATTAATTGATGACTACTGCTCGGCAGCATGCAGGATGAGGACAGGACGAGGCTCGGCTTTCAATGCCTGAATTGAGTAGCTAGCTGACACTGCTTTGTAGACTTTCTTTTAACAAAAGGTCATTCGGGCAAGAGTCCAGAGCGCATTTGCAATTGGCAGCATCATTGGGAAGGGTGACGATGGGGGGTGAGGTTCAGGGGCAGGGGCAGAAAATGGGAGAATCGGGGAGAGGCTAGCTTATTTTCTGTTAGCTAAATTAGTCATTGTTCTCCCTCCCATTAGACTTCAGGTGGGTGGTCAGAAGTGGCCTGATTCCAATCCTTTTATCAGTGCTCTTATGTCACCAGCTTTATGTCATTGGCTGAAAGCGATGTCGCCCAACCCCCCACACTCCCCACTCTGGATCAGTAATACCAGTAACAGTTGTGTTAAAACCTGAATAAACATACCATGGGGGTGCAATTCCTCCTGTCAATAGAATTATTGAAAGTAGGAACTCTTCCTGCCACAAGTTCTTTATTCGTTACTAGGTTCAATATTTAGTGTGGATTCTCATCATTTATATTCCACCTTTTGCTGTAGACAAATTCCAAAGTGGAACATTTGCTACAAATGTTCAACTCTCAGCCAGTGAGATTTATTTGTGAGATCTACCTGTAATCCAACAAGAACTATAATAAGTGCTTGTTGCTCAGATTAACATTTCTGCCCAAATTGGAGGACTGAACTTTATTTCATATTTTTTGAGGGGAGAAAGAGGGCCAATATTACTTATTCATCTTGGTTTCCTAATTTGCCAAAATTTGTCTGTTTTAAGAACAAGCTTTAGGGAATATTTCGCCCAGGTGTCAAAAATAAAGCATTTTTAAATGTGATGTATTTGGACAGGATTCTATCTGAGCAGTTGCTTTATGTTGTACTGATAGAACAATCATTTGTGTGTGTGCTGTTTGTATGCGACATTGGCTTAAGGGTATTGAACTGTGCCAACTTTTCTTTATAGAAACCTGCTTTGTGTGAATGTTACTAAATTTCTAAGAGTTGTTTTGCCCCTGTGCTATCCTCAGTTAGGAGGATGTAGGAATGCAGCACACTATTTTCTCTGTGAATGCCTTGGTCACATGCTCTTGGAAGACCAGCTGCTCGTGTGTGGAGCAGGTAGAAATGGGGTGACTACATGTCCAGTTCCAGAGGAAGCTGCTCAGTAATTGTGAACAACAATTGTTTCTACTCAATCTGATATAAAACTGCTGCCATCTTTTTAAAAGGATGCTGTGCGTGCACGAGCAGCTTCCTCTCCCCTGTTGTCCTGTGCACGAGCAGCTTCCTCTCCCCTGTTGTCCTGTGCACGAGCAGCTTCCTCTCCCCTGTTGTCCTGTGCACGAGCAGCTTCCTCTCCCCTGTTGTCCTGTGCACGAGCAGCTTCCTCTCCCCTGTTGTCCTGTGCACGAGCAGCTCCCTCTCCCTTGTTTTGGAACATGCACGAACCAACTGCATTGCACATATGCACGGGCTTTTTAAAATGTACTAAGAGCTGTTGCCCTGGCGCGCGCACAACTAGCATGTAGCATAGCCTTGATCTATCATCAGGTTGGAAAGGTATTGAAGCATTAAATGGCTTCTGTAACAATATATATAAATCTGACATTTTAAAAAATCCATGGAGACTAGCACATATCTGTCATACTCCAAATATTAGTTTGTCACAGATTTAAAGCAATTTTTTTTAAAAGCCAGTTATTGACCTGAATCTTAAAATTTACTTGATCTTTGAAATTAACAAGCAGTTGCATTTACAACAGTGAGTACTTGAGGACACTGGTCTTAAAGGGCTGGATAAGGCTAGCATCTCAATTTTGCAACCATTCTTTAGATTCCCCCAGGGGACGTGAGCAAAGCCACAGGAGATTCATTTTTATATTCAGCTATTTAATATCTCAAACCCTAATGCAGATTGTGTGTGCGCGCTCGCACGACACATGTCTGACCTTGTGCGATTTTGCTGAATCAGTGGATGCATTGCCTTTATAACGGGTCTGGTGTCAGTGTTACAGGAAGTAAGCGTGACACTTACAGGAAGACTGTACTGCACTCAAGACTTTTTACATGCATATCTGCAAAATAAATACCATTTAAACTTCTCTGACTGCTACCTCCAGCTTAAATCCAACCTCGTCTTTAAATGCCATTTTCACTTGGTGTAGAACAGTCTTTCACCTTGCTCTTTGTCAGCTATAATGGTAATGCAACATTTTGGAGGGGAATAAATGACTTTAAAAATACATCTTTTGTGATCTAGCGATCATCTTCTGAGCTGGAGGTATCAGTGCCAAGGTTGACCTTGTTCTAGACTTGCCTGTTAGCAGCTGTCCAAAACTGCTTTGTCATGATCTTGCTATTTTGCTGCTGTCTGATTGCCTTCCTGTGTGTCTGACCTCCACTCGGGCATCTCTTCCCCTCCCCCATTCCAACTCCCAAGCGCACTGGAAACGGAAGTTGTCAGTCAGTGGCGATATACTTTGGGTAACATGCTACAGCTACTGGATCATCGCTATAAATGGGTTTGATGTGATGAAGGAAGCTTCTGAGACTTGCTTTGTATTATGGCTTTTACAGGATGTATCTAAACAGTGGATCTGTTTGCAATTTCACTCCAAATTTGCCTGACATAATTGTCTTCAAATGCAGGTTATTTTAGCCAGTAACTCAGGACCAGCGTTAAATGATGTTACCTGCAGTGAGTTGGCAATAGTTACAGAGCGGATTGCAGCGATGGATTCAGTCATCAGGTATGCAATGTGACAAAATTGCATCTATCATGCCGTCTTTGGTTTAGGTAAAAGAAAACCTTCACTTGTGGCTGGAGGAGTGCTGATAAAATGGGCCACTTTGCCTTTTCAGTTTTCTTTGTAGCATTTGGGTGAATTTGCAGTGCTATGGAGAAAGAATGAGACTAATTTGAATTGCTCTTTCAAAGAAATGATGGGCTGAATGGCCTTCTCTTGCTGTATAATTCTGTATCCTGGAACAGAGGGCAGCTGGTAAGTGCCATATGCTGGTTGCATGGTCTTAAGTGCAGTTATTCCAGTAACTTGGTTGCTTGACCCTTGCCTGGAAAGTGAGAAGAGGAGGTTCGGCTATGGCACCTTCTGTTGAATTGCCTCCTGATAAGACACACCGTCTGGGCTCAGTCCTGAAGAAGGTACATTTGAGCCAGGTTCCTGATGCTTCACGGGTGAGGTCCCGGAGGACTGGAGAATTGCTAATGTTGTCCCCTTGTTTAAGAAGGGTAGCAGGGATAATCCAGGTAATTATAGACCGGTGAGCCTGACGTCAGTGGTAGGGAAGCTGCTGGAGAAGATACTGAGGGATAGGATCTATTCCCATTTGGAAGAAAATGGGCTTATCAGTGATAGGCAACATGGTTTTGTGCAGGGAAGGTCATGTCTTACCAACTTAATAGAATTCTTTGAGGAAGTAACAAAGTTGATTGATGAGGGAAGGGCTGTCGATGTCATATACATGGACTTCAGTAAGGCGTTTGATAAGGTTCCCCATGGCAGGCTGATGGAGAAAGTGAAGGCGCATGGCGTCCAAGGTGTACTAGCTAGATGGATAAAGAACTGGCTGGGCAACAGGAGACAGAGAGTAGCAGTAGAAGGGAGTTTCTCAAAATGGAGACGTGTGACCAGTGGTGTTCCACAGGGATCCGTGCTGGGACCACTTTTGTTTGTGATATACATTAATGATTTGGAGGAAAGTATAGGTGGACTGATTAGCAAGTTTGCAGACGACACTAAGATTGGTGGAGTAGCAGATAGTGAAGGGGACTGTCAGAGAATACAGCAGAATATAGATAGATTGGAGAGTTGGACAGAGAAATGGCAGATGGAGTTCAATCAGGGCAAATGCGAGGTGATGCATTTTGGAAGATCCAATTCAAGAGTGAACTATACAGTAAATGGAAAAGTCCTGGGAAAAATTGATGTCCAGAGAGATTTGGGTGTTCAGGTCCACTGTTCCCTGAAGGTGGCAACGCAGGTAAATAGAGTGGTCAAGAAGGCATACGGCATGCTTTCCTTCATCGGACGGGGTATTGAGTACAAGAGTTGGCAGGTCATGTTACAGTTGTATAGGACTTTGGTTCGGCCACATTTGGAATACTGCGTGCAGTTCTGGTCGCCACATTACCAAAAGGATGTGGATGCTTTGGAGAGGGTGCAGAGGAGGTTCACCAGGATGTTGCCTGGTATGGAGGGCGCTAGCTATGAAGAGAGGTTGAGTAGATTAGGATTATTTTCATTAGAAAGACGGAGGTTGAGGGGGGACCTGATTGAGGTGTACAAAATCGTGAGAGGTATAGACAGGGTGGATAGCAAGAGGCTTTTTCCCAGAGTGGGGGATTCAATTACTAGAGGACACGAGTTCAAAGTGAAAGGGGAAAAGTTTTGGGGGGATATGCGTGGAAAGTTCTTTACGCAGAGGGTGGTGGGTGCCTGGAACACGTTGCCAGCGGAGGTGGTAGATGCGGGCACGATGGCGTCTTTTAAGATGTATCTAGACAGATACATGAATGGGCAGGAAGAAAAGAGATACAGACCCTGAGAAAATAGGCGACATGTTTAGATAGAGGATCTGGATCGGCGCAGGCTTGGAGGGCCGAAGGGCCTGTTCCTGTGCTGTAATTTTCTTTGTTCTTGTTCTTTGGAACTGTACCCCAGCATGAATATAGTTTCAGTGGAGGGAGGGGAGTCGAGGTGAACAGAAGATTTACTGTCCAGTAATAGTGCTGAGATTTAAACACCAAGGCTGGAATCCCCACCACATTTTTTCAGTATTAGATTGGCAGAAACCCCAGAGAAATGGCATCAATATGGCCCTTTACACTGTTACTTCAGGTTTTCACCTAAGTTAAGCCAGGAGACCTCTACGGAAATTAGTTTCCTGTGACTTCAGGATTTGTTTTTGCTGCTGTTGGACCATCCTTGGCCCTGTAACAGTTTGCTGTGAGTTTGTGTTTAATGTTTGAGCTTGTAATAGAGCTTAACTCTGCTTCTTTTCCTCCTTACAGGACAGCTTTACAGGAAGATAAATTATTATTGGTTCAGAGTGGCTCCAGTTCACCTTGTCTAGATCTGAGGTAAGTTTTCTGTTGCCCTTTTTTTTTTTAATAAACCTTATTTAATTGGCTATTGTCTATTATCGCCAGCTCCTTCTTCAAAAGCATTCTTAAAATCTGTTCCCCAGCTATGCTTTCAGTCACCCCTCCCAACCCTTTTTATTCATTCATGGGATGAGTGCGTCGCTGGCTAAGCCAGCATTTATTGCCCATCCCAAATTGCCCTTGAGAAGATGGTGGTGAGCTGCCTTCTTGAATCGCTGCAGTCCTAGGGGTGTAGGTACATCCACTGTGTTGTTAGGAAGGGAGTTCCAGGATTTTAACACAGCGACAGTGAAGGAACAGCGATATAGTTCCAAGTCAGGACGGTGTGTGGCTTGGAGGAAAACTTGCAGGTGGTGGTGTTCCCGTGCATCTGCTGCCCTTGTCCTTCTAGGTGGTAGGGGTCGTGGGTTTGGAAGGTGCTGTCTAAGGAGCCTTGGTGAGGGTGCTGCAGTGCATCTTGTATATGGTACACTGCTCCCACTGTGTGTTGGTGGTGAAGGGAGTGAATGTTGAAGGTGGTGGATGGGATACCAATCAAGTGGACTGCTTTGTCCTGGATGGTGTGGAGCTTCTTGAGTGTGCTCTTTGTGCTCGGTTTGACTTCAACCAGTGGAGAGTTTACCCTGATTCCCATTGACTGCAGTTTTGCTAGGGCTCATTGATGCTGCACTCAGTCAAATGCTGCCTTGATGTAAAGGGCAGTCACTCTCACCTCACCTCTGGAGTTCAGCTGTCTGTCCATGTTTGGTCAAAGGCTGTAAAAAGGTCAGGAGCTGAGTGGTCCTGGCGGAACTCAAACTGAGCCTCAATGAGCAGCTTCTTGCTGAGCGAGTGCCGCTTGATAGCTCTGTCGACGACCCCTTCCATCACTTTGCTGATGACCGAGCATAGACTGATGGGGCAGTAATTGGCTCGTTTGGATTTATCCTGTTTTTTGTGTGCAGGACATACTTGGGCAATTTTCCACATTGCCAGGTAGATGCCAGTGTTTGTAGCTGTACTGGAACAGCTTGACGAGGGGCGCAGCTATTCTGGAGCACAAGTCTTCAGTACTATTGCTGGAATGTTCGTTAGGGTCCATAGTCTTTGCAGTATCCAGTGCCATCAACTATTTCTTGATATCATGTGGAGTGAATCGGATTGGCTGAAGACTGGCATCTGTGCTGCTGGCGACCTCAGGAGAAGGCCAAGGTGGATCGTCCACTCGGCACTTCTGGCTGAAGATGGATGCAAATGCTTCAGCCTTGTCTTTTGCACTGATCCCATCATTGAGGATCGGGATACTTGTGGAGCCTCCTCCTCCTGTTAGTTGTTTAATTGTCCACCATTATTCACGACTGGATGTGAAAGGACTGCAGAGCTTAGATCTGATCCGTTGATTGTGGGATCGCTTAGCCCTGTCTGTCAAATGCAGCTTCCACAGTTTGGCATGCACGTAGTCCTGTGTTGTAGCTTCACCAGGCTGAGACCTCATTTTTAGGTATGCCTGGTGCTGCTCCTGGCATGCCCTCCTGCACTCTTCTTTGAACCAGGGTTGATCCCCCGACTTGATGGTAATATCCATGGAACAACGATGCAATAAAAATTGGAATTAAAACAATGCATTTTGTTACATTCACCTACATCACAAAGATGAGAGACAGACCTATGCCCACCAGCACTTCACACTCATGATATATTGTTTAATCAAAGTCCGGAGCAAAATGTGAAATTTTAGACTCCAAACTTTTCAGTTCAACTGGATGCTTTATGAAAATGACAAATGCACATTTAAAAAAATATTTTTCAGATTCACTTAAATTATAGGTTATGTGATGGCCAGGCGTGGGTACACACTCGCGACTGGCTGCATGGTCGGCTCCAGCTCTACATCAAGCTGACACAGGGAGCCGCTGAGTGGATGTAATATGCTTTTCCCTCGAGAAGGCCTGAAAAACTGTGGATGAGATAGTTCCCTCTCACACCCCTGTCAGCAGTTATTGGCAGAACTGACAGCAATTTATTCAGTTCATGTGAGCACAAGCATAGCAGTAGAATGTTTTAAAAAGGGTAACAACTCCCCAATGGCTCAGTTGCTACAGGCAACTTAGCTGCACAGACCAGAATGTTCCTGAGTTCAGACAGCTGATCTCAATTGGAACAACAGTTTGGATACTACAACTGGGACAGCAGTCCTGGTTTATTATGAGGGAAAAATAAATAAGCCAGTGTTCAATTTCTAATTATGCGGTCACCTCTGTGCATGAGAGAGAGAGAAGAAAAGGAAAGCCAAAAAAGCAAGGTTAGAGAGAGAAAACCAGAAAGAGAGGCTCACATGGGCAAGCTAATGGAGAGCAGATGTCACCAAGAAACTGTACTGTAGCAAGAGCTAAACTCAAGAGGACAGATCAGAATGACTGCCCTTTGCATCAAGGCAGCATTTAACCGAGCCCTAGCAAAACTGGAGTCAGTGATAATCGGGGACAACTCTCCACTGGTTGCAGTCATACCTAGCACAAAGGAAATTGGTTGTGGTTGTTGGAGGTCAATCATCTCAGTCCCAGGACATCACTGCAGGAGTTCCTCAGGGTCGTGTCTTAGGCCCAACCATCTTCAGCTGCTTCATGACTGACCTTCCCCCTGACACCCCCCCCACCCCCCAATTTGTGCCTCAAAAGTGCCAGACAATGATCATCTCCAACAGCAGAGAATCCAACCATCTCCCCATGACATTCAATGGCATTACCATCGCTGAATCCCCCACTATCAACATCCTGGGGGTTACCATTGAGCAGAAATTTAACTAGGGCAGCCATATAAATACTGTGGCTACAAGAGCAGGTGAGAGGCTGAGAATTCTGCGGCGATTAACTCACGTCCTGACTCCCAAATGCCTGTTCGCCATCAACAATGCACAAGTCAGGAGTGTGATGGAATACTCTTCACTTGCCTGGATGAGTACAGCTCCAGCAACTCTCAAAAAGCTCTGGGTACTGCCTGTGTGGAGTTTGCAAGTTCTCCCTGTGTCTGCGTGGGTTTCCTCCGGGTGCTCCGGTTTCCTCCCACAGCCAAAAGACTTGCAGGTTGGTGGGTAAATTGGCCATTATAAATTGCCCCTAGTATAGGTAGGTGGTAGGGGAATATAGGGACAGGTGAGGATGTGGTAGGAATATGGGATTAGTGTAGGATTAGTATAAATGGGTGGTTAATGGTCGGCACAGACTCGGTGGGCTGAAGGGCCTGTTTCAGTGATGTATCTCTAAATCAAAATCAAATCAAACCATCCAGGACAAAGCAGCCCACTTGATTCGCACCCCATCCACAAACATTCACTCCCTTCACCACCAAGTACAGTGGCAGCAGTGTGTACCATCTACAAGATGTATTGCAGCAACACACCAAGGCTCTTTTGATAGCACCTTCCAAACCTGTGACGCTATCTAGAAGGACAAGGGCAGCAGATGCATGGGAACACCACCGCCTGCAAGTTCCCCTCCAAGCCCTGACTTGGAACTATATCGCCGTTCCTTCACTGTCACCGGATCAAAAATCTGGAACTCCTATCAGCACTGTGGGTGTAGCTACACAACATGGACTGCAGCAGTTCAAGAAGGCAGCTCACCACCACCTTCTCAAGGGCAATTAGGGATGGGCAATAAATGTTGGCCTAGTTAGCAACGCCCACATCTCGCGAATAAATTAAAAAAAAAAGTAAGCTGAGAGAATGGTGGGGTTTTATTTAGAACAGTAGAATAGAAGGATACGGAGGTGGTGCTGAGGTTTAACAGCAAGAAAATGCTAACATTTACGTGGCACTTTAACATGTTTTTAGGCTGTTCTATAGAGCTTCACTTGTTATATTGCAAGGTACGGTCACTGTTATGCAGGTAAACACTGCAGCCAATTTATACAAAGTCTATCAATCAGCAGATAAGACACTTGACCAATTCTTCTGTTTGGGGTGTTGATGACTGAGCAAAGAATGTGGTTTGGGCACAGGGAGAATTCCCTGCTACTCTTCAAATCTTGCTATGGGATCTTTTATGTCCAGCTAAACCGACATGGCCTCGATTTAACTCCCCATCTCAAAGAGAACAGCTCTCAGTATTGCACTGATGTGCTCAAGTGTAGGAGTGGAACTTGAACTCTCAACCTTCTCAGTCTGGTAAGAGTGTTACCAACTGAGCCAAACTGCCAGCAAACCACTGACCATATGTGCCAGGTATGGTGTTCAAGTCCAGTCAGCACGACACAAAAAAAGGACGTTATGGAGGCAACAAAGCTCTCCCCTAAAACCCCCTACTAGTGTAAGGGGCACTGACTGTGGAAGATTAGAGAGGCTTAAGCTCTCTGGTGTGGAAAGAAAGTGGTTAAATGGAGACCATCACTGAGGTAATTCAGAGACATGGGACCTGAGGATGCAAATTTTAATTGGTGAAAAATACATGAGAGAGAAATCCAGAATAATTTATTTACTCAATTGTTTGAAATAATGTGAGAGATGGCATAACAGAGGGAGTTCAAAATGCAGCTGATGCCACAGTGGAAGTGCACATTACTGCCAGAGGAGGAGGCTGGAGCATGAAGTCTCACTGTTTACTAGATAGGATAAGCATGGATGGGTCTGATGGAGCGTATGTTCCCTCCACTTTTGCTGCATTTTAATATGGGAGAGTCTGGATATTGTAGGGACGAGCTTCATTGGGCTGACTGCTCCTTTTCCTATATTTGAGTACTCATCGATTGATAGCAGTAGGCTAAGCTGAGTGACAACACTGAACTCTCCCGCTCCCCCGCACCCCTCAAAGGTTCGCCTTGGAGTAGAGGCTAATGACAGACTTTAATGTCCCTTTCTCCCACAGTCGGCTGGACAAAGGATTGGCGACGGTGGTCTGGGAGAGGAAGACAGACCTGGTGATAATCGAAGGCATGGGTCGAGCTATTCACACAAACTATTACGCTGCATTGCGTTGCGAAAGCCTCAAGCTTGCCGTCATCAAGAATGCCTGGTTGGCAGAGCGGCTTGGCGGGAGAATCTTCAGTGTGGTTTTTAAGTATGAGATGGCACCAAAGTGAAAGTGTGGACTGCCTTGCTGAGGAAGGACTTGACATTTGCACTGGCACTGAGATGTCTCCTGTGGAATGTAATTGTATTTTTTTTTTCTGTGACTATATAATTGCAGTTTGAAAAAAAATGTCAATATGGATCAGCAAAGCTTTTGTGTCAGAAGCAATAATATATATTATATATGTACAGCAGCCATATTCTTGTTTTTAAAAAAGTGTTTATTGTATAGACACGCAGTATTTGTGGAAACGAACCTTGTTTTGCTTTTGGTCACTCAAGACAATCAGGTAAAATGTTATCCCTTTCGCAAACTGTTCCCTTGAAGAGATCCAGTTAAAGGATAGTACAGTTTGCAGATGCTATTGTTGCCATTAGGGTCCTCATCATGTGTAATGGTGCATTGGTGATATTTTCATACTGTATCCACTTGGAACTGTGAATAATAGTCAGCAGCGCAATCACAAATGTGTTTCAAACCTTGAATCATATTTGAAAAGAACAACTGAAGTTATGTAACACTGGGGTACAGTACTGGTGGGTACAAATCTTGTCACTAGCACTAGGAGTATAGTACTGGTGTATATAGGTCTGTTGCTGTAGCACTGGGGTGCGGTACTGGAGTCCACGTCTGTCACTAACACTAGAGGTCTTGTAACAGTGGTTACAGGGTCTGTCATATAACACTACAACCAGTGAAGTACAGTTGAAGTGTAGTCACTGTTGTAATATAGGAAACTCATCAGCCAATTTGCACATAGCAAACTCTCACTAACAGCAATGAGATAGATAGTTTGTTTTCGTGATGTTGAGGGATAAATATTGACTATGATACCGGGAGAGCTTCCCTCAGCTGCTTCAAAGTAGCACTAGGATTTTTTACATCCACCTGAGTGAACGGACGGGGCTTTGGTTTAATGTCTCATCTGAAAGTGCAGCACTCCCTCAGTACTGCACTAGTGTGTTGGCCTTGATTTTTGTGCTCAAGTCTTTGGAGTTGGACTTGAACCCACTACCTTCCGACTCAGAGGCAAGAGTCCTACCCACTGTTCTATGGCTGACACCTGTACCAGAAACGTACCCAGAACACTGCAGGTAAAGTCTGTTTGTGATTTGAAATGGCTAACATAAATCTCTAAGCAGTAAATCAAAAATTCTTGAACTAAAACTTGTTTTGAACTGCAGTGGGTGTCAGGCTTGGCTGACACCTTTTTACAGAATGACCATCTACTTGGAGATATCAGTATCGTATGAATTTTTCTCGCTTTAAGGTGTGAGTGATGTGCTATTATAAGAGGCTTGTCTGGTTGCAATTATTACATTAAATTGCTGTCCCTTATTATGTTTCAAAGTAAACAATGCTCAGCACAGGAATTGTGCAGTCTTGGGCACCTCATTGTAGGAAGGATATAAAATCAATGGGAAAAGTATTCAGTAGAATGTGCCCTGGGCCAAGAGCTATATTTGTAACGTCACTTTAGATGGTGTTTTTCAGTCGAGCTGTGAAGGTTTGAAAGAGTCCTGATTGAGCTTGTTATTATGAGGGGTTATGGTCAGGTAAATAGTTGTGGTTTGTTTCCATTGGTAGGTGATATAATATTGGGGCGGGGGGGTGTGGTTTGCAAATTTAACATAATCTGAGTTGAGGGGGCCCATCAACATTTACTGGCTAGGCTGGCTTGCAAATTGTGGCCACTTATAACCAGCTCCTGAAGGATGGTCAGTACCTGTGGATCCGTACCCCTGTATGAGTTTGCATGGTCAGGAAAGGTGGGGAACATTAAAAAAAAAAGTGAAGGGTGTAACTTGCTATTTTTCTGAGCTGCTGTGACCAAAATTGGCTTCTTCTCCCTCCTCCAGCCCATTGAAGACTTGAGATCCCTGCGTACTGATTGGCTATTGATAATGTTTGTCACTACATCTGACTTTTGCCCTCAATCTTGGTGTATACACTTCTGAAGGATGTTCAACCTGCTTTTTTCCTGCCTCTATAGCTTTAAAAACTGCTAATTTAGGTGTAGCTTGGGAGCAGACATTTTGTGTAGTATTACTTGCCCCAAGCCCACTGTAGCTGATATTGTTCATGGTTAGTTGTTGCATGGCTCACTGTGGTAGTGTTTCTATCTTTGTGATGGGAGTGTCCATGCCTACTCATTGAAAGATCAATCCAATTAGTCCCATTCGCCTGCATTTTCCCTATAGCCCATCAATTTTTTCAAGTTTGTCCAATTCCCTTTTGTTAGTTACTACAGAATTTGCTTCCAACACCCTTTTAGCCAGTGCCTGAAGAGTGCCAGTTGCAATGGGCTTGGGGAGGATCTGGTGGAAGGAATTGAAACCACCTTTCTTTACTTTACTGCTGTTTGCGTGATTGTAAAGCAGCAGAGTGTTAGAAAATGTGCAAGCTCGTACTGCTTTCTGGCAGTAGTTACTTGAATGATCACTGGAGCGATTCTTAAGGGATTATGGAGTAGGTTTTCAGCATCAATTCTCATGCCATCTTTCCAGAAAGCTCAAACTTGCTGCCTTACAGTGCCACATGCACTAATAGCACCTCAACAAGTGACCATTGCTCATGAATGTGCCTAGACAGCACCTCTCACCAGGCTTTTTGACCATGGGAAGTACTACAGACGAGCTTGGTCCTCTTCTCTTCTACGTGTGCATGCGTGCACTTTTGTAACTGGAGTTACCAGGCAGCAGTCGTGAATGGGAATCCTGGCTGGTTTTCCCCCATCAGTAACCCTGGGAGAGCTTTGACCAATTGTTTGACCTGTTATTTCCATCCTGGCTGAGATCAGCTTACTGGACGTTGATCAAACCTTGGCTGTTCCTGGTGTCTCTGGCTAAATGTTGCAACAGGCATAATCAGACCACTGAAGGAGTTTTGTTTTTAGGTTAAGGGGAAAAATTATTTTAATGGCATTTTAATCATGCCTTTTTAATTTAGAGCCAGCATCTTGACTTGCTAAGATAGTCACATGATATTCTTCTTGGCAGCATAAAGTGACACCACAAGCCCTGGCCAGAATGGAGATGTTTGGTTATTCCCCCCCTTCAGTCAGACCTGGAGATGCCATTGCTGAGTGGCTGGGATTGATTTTACACACATAATTTAGAATGTAATTATCCTCCATTCACCACCTTGCTGGAGAAACAACCCTGCTGTACTCGGGGGACTTGTTTGCTTTAGTTTTGGTAATGAGTTCGGAAACTGTGAATTCCAGCCACAAGTCCCTGACCCATCTTCAACTCGTTGGCTGACACAGTGGTGCCAATATGCACTCCTTTTCTTTTTCTAAGCCCCAAACAATGATCCCTCTAAATTTTCTTTGCACATGCATGTTGTCTTAAAGGGGACAGCTTGTGAGCAGTCTGCACATTACCTTCACGATTGCTGTATGGCCACGCACGCAGCTTGGAGGGAGCATTAGCCCCAATTAATTATTGCTTTGATCTTTTTGTTGAGCGAGGCAGTTGTTTTCAGGAAGTGGTGTGAGTTTCTCAGTGATTTACCAGATTGTAAATGGTGCATGGTCAGCACTCCTTCAAATTAAATGGTGACGGTAGGACAGGTTCAAGCTGTTGAAAGGTAACTAGAATGACCATCAGGAAGTTTTTCACACTAAAAATTGCTGGCAGGTTGCGTAATAGAGACACCAATCATTTCAGAAGCTGTTGGATGGAGAGTTGAGGAGAAGGAACCTTACTGCATGGATGAATTTGGATGGGCTGAAGGGCCCTTCTCATTGTATTGAAGGTCGAAATAGAGGAATCTTTTTGACTTAAAAAAAAAATCAACTTTAATTTTATGCAAGGACATGCCAAAGTGCTTTAAAAGAAATGTACTAAACAGCTGCCAATTTTCACACTGCAGTTGTGCAAAAAATGACTGAATAAATGAATAATTGGTGGTGGTTGAGGAAGGACTATTGAGTGGGACACCGGGAGAACTTACTTCTCTTAGAATAGTGCCTCAGGGTTTTTGACTTGACAAGCAGTTAGGGCCTTGGTTAATGCTTTAGCTTGAAAAGCAGTACCTCTGGCAATGTAGCACTTCCTCAGTATTGCACAGTCCAAGTTGATGAGGGGACTCAAACCCATGACCTGAGTAGCGGATTTAAGAGCTACCCACTGAGCAAAGCAGGCACTTGTATATTTGAGATGCTTCATTAAATAACTTATTTGTAGTCGTCTATACAATCTTGATTTGTGTTTGATTAGTTAGTTAAAAGTCCCAGCCTAGCCATATGGCTCTAATATAAATTTCACTTTATGGTTGAGTGGTGTGGATTTGTTATACACCATTTAATTATAAAGCTAGTTTTTAAAAAATATAATCAGTATCATGTGGCTCAATAGGTTGGGAGTTGGAACAAGCTCGACTGAGCTACATCACCTAATTCATTTTCATAATAAGATACTACAGAAGTAGCAGTCTCCTATGCCCTTTCCCCATGTTGAAAATATCCTTTAGTTGCAGAATGAAGTTTTCAGAAAAAATTGAGGTGAGCAGAGCATTTTGTAAAGGAATTATTTCTCATGGTGGGGTGGAGGGACTTTTAAACTTGCAGCATTAATTGAAAATTGAACTGGGTTACCAGCCTCTCCAGATTCCAGCTCATAGCAGCCTGCAACCCTTCGTTGTTGCTGATCAGGCAGCCCTCTCTGGGTGAGCCTGTGGTCCTCATGCGTACATAGTCCTTTTGGGATGGTTAAAAATGAATGAAACCAACTGAATGTGTGGACGATTATGGGGTAAAGCATTGGGAAGCAGTGGGAGTGTACCATATATTGCAGTGCTGTGCTTCTGCCCATGAGGGAGGAGAATAATCTGGCACTGTAGAGACAATAGTGAAATATGAAGCAATATTGCACCACTATCCCTTCCTGATTCATTGCTGCTTATTGTGGTCAGCTTATAAGTTGAATTATGTGTTTTAATTAAACCATTTAAGTTGATAAATTCATTCATGTAAAGTTAGGGTTGGTTTTGTACTGTAGACCCATCTAAGAACTGGATTGAAACTCATTTCACATTACACCATTTCATCCCATCAGTCCAGGCTGGATTGAGCCATGCTTCTAGAGATCAGAAGTCAGTGACTAACCCTGTGCACCAGCTTATGTAAGGAATTTACAATGTTACCTGTGTTCACTTTAGGAACCTTTAGCCCTGTTCCTCGCAGTCCAACTGTATTGGCTTAGTAACATACTTCCTTGCTTCCCATTTCTACAGTGCGATATTATGCTCTTCCTTCCCTAAAATGGTTTTCCCTTCCTTCCCAAAATAGTTTCCCCTCTAAGGTAACAAACAACAATTTGCATTTATATAGTGCCTTTAAGTAATAAAATGCCCCAAGTTGTTTCATATGAGCAAAATCAGGCAAAAGTTGAGATATTGGAACAGGTGACCGAAAATATGGCAAAGGCATAGGTTTTATGGAGCATTTTGACAGGTGGAGAGGCTTGCAGGGAATTCTAGGGCCCAGCCAGGTGAAAAATAAATTGCTAATAGCTTCTGCAGTATGGATTCTGTCAGTGTTGGGTGAGTACAAGCAACAAAACCGTCATCTAGTCTGGGGATAAGTGGCATTTGTTGTGTGATGGGGGAAAGTGTGATTATGCAGACCAACTTACTGAGAGACTGGCAGCCATGTTCTAACCAACATTCAGAGTTGGGTCCAACAGTCTGGACACCTGAGCCAAGACTTGATGCTGTTTGTGTACTGTTAAAATAGAAATAATAGGACTGATTCTAAACCCAGAACAATTTTGTGGGACTTGTGCTGGGCTTGCTCCTTTTCTTTCTGTGCTCCTTTAGAATGGGCACAGTGGAATCTTCACAGGCAAATGGAACTCTTTTCGGAGCAGACCTTGTGTATGCTTTTCCAATGTTTACAACATGTTTTAATGCTGTATTATTTGAAAGATTTCGTTTCCACTTCTCCCATTTTTAAACTTTTTTTTAGGAAAATAAATGAAGGTTTTTAAACTCCTTTATGGTAAGTTTGTTTTTACGGTGATTCAAATACAGCATTTCATGGTTGGGGTGATACAAGATGTCAGAATTCTTGCACAGGCGATCAGCAGGCACCAGATCATGTCTGCAGACCTTGACACACCTACCTGCAGTAACCAAGGACAAATGCTTTCATTTCCTTTGTCAGCACAAAACCAGTTGTAGAACTTGAAAGGATATCTACAACTAATTTGCAACTTAGGGCAGTGCTGCCAGTAGTTGGCAAGATTTCCAGTGCCTTCAACTGTTGTTCCTGTGGCTCATTTCTGGACAGCATTCCTGGTGGCTGATTAATTTCTTTAGCTGCATAACTAATTGCAGTGAGCTGTGATTCACCTGAGTCACAGAACTCGGTTACAGAACATAGGGGTGAATTTACTTGCTAACCTGATGGAGTGGATCGCCCATCTGTTGTAGATCCTGTCTGATTTTCATTCCATTGATTTCAGTTTTAAAATCAAAGCATTGCACTATCTCCAGCTGTAACTCATTCGTAATTGTGGAACTCCTCACTCCCCTTGGTCTTGCTTTTTTCCTACGATCTACAGGCTTTTTAATCCAAACCTGGCATCAATCACTACTTGCTGATTGATCTATAATAGTCTTTTCAACCTTGGTTGTGCCTTGCATGATATGGCTCAATACCTTGGTTTCTCAATTTTAAAGAAGTGTCCTACAGTAAGGTGGGACATATCAATGAAGCTGTCGAGGCTGGAGGGTAGCTAAAGGTTCCAATTTCAGGACTGCATTTGAATTAATTGGTTTGAAAACACTTCCTACTTGACGTGTATCCTTGCAGTTTATTTCCACATCATCTTGACTCCCATTTCCAAAGTCCTGAGATATTTACCTTCCCATGCAATTCAACCATTTAATTTCCAGTTTTTAGTTACATGAAATAACAAATAGTAATTCAAGGTCAGGCATTTAGATATGTACTGTAATTTTCTAGGTTAGCATTAACATATATATTGTTAAATTCAACTTTCCGTATAACTTGCGTCAGAAGAGTTGAAGTGGGATGGTCGGGATCATCTGATTGAAGAAGGATCCTTCATTGTATAGTCCTCAGGCCTTGGTCTTTTTATTGGCCTCACCTCTCCCTTTAAATCGAAGATTAAGTTCTTCAGTGAAGACATTGCAGCAGGATTTCTGTAAATGAACAAAGAATGAAAGAGAAAAACAAAACAAGACATGAAAACATTTACTAAGATTGAGTCAATTCTGATGACACCCTTTCCAATTTTGGCACCCATACTCTTTAAGCTCCCAAGTCAGGGGTACAGCATTGACTTTAGCTCTAACCCAGGAGGCCCAAACTATTTACTGCACTAGTCTGAAAGATTTCTACTGCTTACGCCAGTCATTTGAGGAGGCGTGTATTTGAGATGTGACTCCAGTCTGAGATTAAATCCAGAACTTCCACCTGTTCACTGACCCTAGCCTGCCACCATGCTGACTTTTGACCCTGTTTTAGGGATGGAATTTCCCCCACCCCCTTTTGGCCCTTGGGGTTTTGAATGGCCTTTCAGAATGATGGTCTGGGAAGACCCTGGCCTCTAGACGTCGGTGCTGGTTTGGGAAAGGACCGAGCTCGATCAGGCCAGCCCCTGGGTAAGTTGCTAAGCCCCTTCTTCCCAAAGCAGGGCAGGGGGCGAAAGTCATTGTGAGCCTTCAATATTCAAAGTGAAACTGCAAGGCCGAGGTCACAGGCTTGGCGAAATCATTCACTAAAGTGTGAAAAAAGTAAGGAAATTTTGAGCTAGGATCCGGGTTAATGTTGCCCTGACATAATTTCACACACAAGCATTACCACCAGAAGTCAGAGGAGACTTTCATTAAATAAACTGGGGTCCAAATTCCAACACTAGAAATGAAATGGTAAGTATCCCACCTCTACATATCGGACCCTTCCATCAAAATAATCTCTTGTTTGATGCCAGGTTTCTCCACAATCCTTACAAACATATCATGACATCCTATTTTCTTGAGGCTAGTGGGGTCTTGAGCAAAGCTCGACAGGGCATAGGTCCATGGGAGTCAGGCTGCTCAATTCTCTAATGTTTCCTAGGTAGTTTAAAGCATGCTATTGAGGAATGTATTCATATTCTACCATATTTTCTCAATTTTTTTTCCAACTCCTAAAGCCATAGGTTCTTTGCATGGGGTACAGTCATTTCTGGTGCCGAGCCAACTTCCCCGTACTTTGTGTGTGAGCTCAGACTGTTGAGTGTCGGGTAATGGAAGGAGCATCACAGCTGAGCTCAATCCTGTCCTTGTCTCGTTACGCACATGCACAACTTCCAGCAGGAATCAGTAGATTGGCATTTGGAGTGAGAACCCTGGCTGTGCTCCCCACCCACCCCTTCCCCAGCTGAGGGACACCGAGTCCAATCATAGTAACTGCATTGTGACCCTCACTAAGAACAGCTACAACCCAGAGTTGAATCTGGTCCTTCCTGCTCTATCTGACCAGCTATTTATTAGATAAAATGGGAGTGGCCATGAAGAGGAAGGAACAAAGAGACCAGTTGTACAACATCTAGATAGGTTTGGGGATTGGGCCAAAAAGTGGGAAACAGAGAAATTATTTAGAGTAATGCAAAGTCAGGAAAGTGAGGAAGGGAAACACAGTGGGGGTGTAAAGTAAATGGGAAAAACTTGCAGGAAACAACACAGGAGAGGAATCCATGAGATTTTAGCAGAAAAAGTAGCAATGCAATGTGATGTGGAGGAAAAGGCAAGATCTTAGGATATGTAGTTCGAAGGATAGAACACGAGTCCTAGACAGTGACAGCTTGTATAATGTGTGGTCCACTACACGTTTGAGTAATGTTTAGTTCTCAACTCTACTGTAGGAGAGACTATCCCAGGGTTGGAGGAAGTACAAAGAAAAGAAGTTGATAAAGGGATTGGGCACCTGAGTAATGAGGATTTTCTTTTAGCATGTAGAGATGTTTTTGTATTGTGCGTGTGTGTTAGGGTTTGTGTGTGTCTGGGAGAGTGATGGTGTGCAAGTGTGGGTGAGAGAGTGCCAGTGTGAGGGTGGCTATGTGTGTGTACAACAGAACATGTGCTCGTTAGAATGTGTGTGAGAGTGGGAATGTGTAAGAGTGTGCAAGACTGAGAGCATGTGTATGACAAAGGTGTGTGTGTGTGTAGTGGAGAGGGATAGAAAAATGGTACATGTGATTAACTTTTCCCTGTTTTGCACTGGGAAAGTGCATAGCCTCAGCTGCCTCCTGGCAGCTGGCTCTGGAATATGGGGCTGGGTCACCATGGGACAAGATATTGGAGTTTTGTCGCCTTATCCCCTTTTCTGCATGGTGTAGGGAAATTGGGAAGAGAGGGAGAAAGCAACTTTGGGGGTTGGGGGAAGGAATTAGTAGAATACATACATCTTGATCAGCCTTTTTTCTTGATTTGACAGCCAATTCAATGCAGGCGATGACCAAGGCCAATGACAATCCAATTGCTAGAAAGAGGAAGGTGCCTCCAATCTGGTTGAGTTTCAGTGGACTCCATTCTGCTGCATCTTCATCGCTACACGAAGATTTCCACCATTTAACCTTCAACTGCTGGAGGTTTCCAGACTCCTCAAGCTCCAAAATGGCAAGAGTTAAATTGTCTCTGAGTGGATCACCTTGGGCCAAAACAAAACAAAGAATGATACATTCCTGAAACAAAATTGATAGTTAAACTGTGGACGTGTGAGTATGCAGAACATGAGATTGGGGTTGCGAGGGTGAACATGGAATATTGAGTAGGCAAGGACCTGTATACAGCATCACTTATAATCCCAGCACATCTCAATGCACATCACAGCCAACAAAAGTATTTTTTATGAGCTGCAATTGTAAAGACTCCCAAGAAATACCCAAAAGGGGATCTGTCCATCTATCTTAAATAAACCATTTGGTTTAGCAGGAAGGTGGCAACTCACCCAGGCGAGTGGCAATTCCATATCCCCTTACAGCTGCAAAGTCTGAGACCCTCATCAAATTGCAGTGCTCTGCAATAGCCAGGTCTATCATCGAGGATTCGCCAATTAAAGCGTAGTTGTAACTGAGCACTCGTTGCACCCCTTCCTCCATTGTATGAACCAAGACAGAATCACTCTGACTGTTCATTGTTTCATAGATTTTAGAGTAGGTTGGAATTTTTGAGTTCTGTCAGAATATCAAAGAGAGAAGCATTCATATTAATAAAGGAGACATTCATTAATAGAAGGATAATTAGAAATAGGATAAATGTCAAATGCTCAGCATTTACCTCTACCTCTACACCCACCTTTTGTTTCTATATTTGTCCTATTATCAGCTCCTTTTGTCTTGTACCATCATTCCTTTTATCTTTTAATCACTCCCTGCTCTTCACCCTGCTGCAGGCCTTCCTACTTTTTCTTTCTTTCCCCCTCCCACTCCCGTTTTTTTCCACTGGCTTTGCACTTGCTTCTGAACTGGGGAAGGGGGTCAAAGTGACATCGTTGGTGTAGGGGTTGATGGGAAGGGTGTTAGATTTAAATTTATGCACTTTGACGGGAGGGGGGTAGGTCAGGTGGACAAGGTAAGTGTTTTGGGGAGAGGGCAAGTAATTAGTTTAGTTTAGAGATACAGCACTGAAACAGGCCCTTTGGCCCACCGAGTCTGTGCCGACCATCAACCACCCATTTTATACTAATCCTACACTAATCCCATATTCCTACCACATCCCCACCTGTCCCTATATTTCCCTACCACCTACCTATACTAGTGGCAATTTCTAATGGCCAATTTACCTACCAACCTGCAAGTCTTTGGCATGTCGGAGGAAACCGGAGCACCCGGAGAAAACCCACGCAGACACAGGGAGAACTTGCAAACTCCACACAGGCAGTACCCAGAATTGAACCTGGGTCGCTGGAACTGTGAGGCTGCGGTGCTAACCACTGTGCCACTGTGCCGCCGTGCCGCCCTGAGTGGTGGGAGAGGGGCAAAATTAATGTATTTAATTTTTTTATTAACTGTACCTATAAATCTTTAAACTTAACGGAAGGGCTCAAAGCTGTTTAAAAATGGTGTCAGCACCTGTGCACAGGCAGCTGATGCCACTGCTGGGGACGGACAGGTTGCCCCCTCCATGTTATCAGGGGGGTGGGCGGGGGCCGCCCCGGCCATTCAAATGAGCTGGCACACGGAAGATTGCGGTGACTGCGACATGCAGCCATGTGTGCAAGCCACCGATTTCTCACCTGCCGCCAACCTCGGCGATGGACACAAGATTCAGCCCAAGGTTTGGGTGACCTGACTCCTCTTCACTTGGCTGCGAAGATGCATTTCACTGTTGCGTTAATAGGCTGTAATGATGGGTAATTAGGTTAGACTTTATTAGTTGACAGTTAAGCTGACTTTACTCCTGGTCAGCAAAGCATTCTTCATTGATGGTTACTAAGCTGCTCTTCACTGATTAGTTATCAGGGATTATGCTAATCATTGTTATTAGGCTTCAAGGGTCCTTGTTTTTTTCATACTCTGTGTGGGCATCACTGGCAAGGTTGGCATTTATTGCCCATCCCTCGTTACCCTGAGAAGGTGGTAGCTGGGCCGCCTTCTCAAACCTCAGAGTGGCTTGCTCAGCCACTTAGAGTCAGAAAGAGTCGACCAGATTGGTGTGGGACTGGAGTCACATACAAGAATGGCAGGTTTCTTTCCCTAAAGTCCATCAGTGAACCAGCTGACTTTTTATGAGAATCTGACTATTTCTTGGTTACTTTTACTGACACCAACTTTTTATTTCCAGATTTTTTAGAAATAGAGTTCATATTCTCAAATTACCAAGGTGGGATTTGAACTCACTTAGTAATGATTATTAGTCTAGGCACCTGGATTACTAGATTACTAGTCCCATATCATAACTATTACTCTACCATACCCATAAGTATTGGTTGGTAACTAAATTGTCTTCCTCTCCAAACGATTCCACATCGTTGCTCCTCACTGTTAAAAAGTTTCCTCAAAGCCTAACTTTCCAACCATGCTTTGGGTCACTAGTTTGAACTCCTCAGTGCTCATGCCTCTTCAGTGAAGTGCCCTGAGATGTGTCAGGTGCTACACAAGTATGGTTTGTAATCAGGAAATCTGTCCAATTGAGTATGAGACACCTATTACTGATGAAGAATAGGATCTCCTCGGTCAGTATCCATTGTATTCTTACTGTACTCTCCTGAATCCTGCTAAGAGTTGGGTTGTGAAAATACAATGCTGGTGCTGGACAGAAACACATACCTTGAAGAATGCGAATGTGGAACCACCGTACACTGTGCCGTAGTCAATTTCACTTTGTTTTGCAAGGTCATCAAAGGATTTGATGGCTGGTCTCTGGGCCTCCGAGTTCATTGAGGCTGCAAAACTGGTCATGTACACTACCAGGAAAACGATGACGAACAGCCACCAGACTGTCCCAATGATGCGTGTGGACAGAGCTCTGGGATGTGGCTCCACACCTATTGGAATACAACAAGGGTACAGTTTTCACAGAATTTGCAGTGCAGAAACAGGCCATTCAGCCCAACTCGTCTTTGCTGGCATTTATGCCCCACATGAGCTTTCTTCCACCCTATTTCAGTTAACCCAATCAGAGTATCCTTCCTTTCTCTCTCTTGCTTATCTAGCTTCCCCTTAGAAGCATCTACACTATTCACCTTAGCTACTACGTGCTAGCAGGTTCCACATCCTAACCACTCAATGGGTAAAGAATTTTCTCCTGAATTCCTTGTTGGATTTATTAGTGACTATCTTATATTTATATTCCCTAGTTGTGGACTCCCCACAAGCGGAAATATCTTCTCTACGCCTACCTTATCAAATCACTTCATAATTTATAACATCCCTATTAGATCACCCCTCATCCTTTTTTCAGGGGAAAAGACCCCAGCCAATTTAGTCTTTTCTGATAGTTATAACCTCTCAGTTCTGGATCATCCGTGTAAATCTTTTTTACACTTTCTCCAGTGCCTTGTTATCCTTCATGTAATATGGAGACCAGAACTGTGTACAGTGCTCCAACCTCCAACATTCTGTCCTTCTCTCCTGAAAACATTGTCTGGAGTTAAGTCGGATAGGTAGTACTGAGGAAGTGCTGCATTGTCAGTTGGTCAGTACTGAGGGAGTGCTGCACTGTCAGTTGGTCAGTACTGAGGGAGTTCTGCACTGTCAGGGATCAGTACTGAGGGAGTGCTGCACTGTCAGTTGGTCAGTACTGAGGCAGTGCTGCACTGTCAGTTGGTCAGTACTGAGGGAATGCTTCATAGTCAGGAGGCAGTACTGAGGGAATACTGCACAGTCAGGAGGCAGTACTGAGGGAGTGCTGGAGTAGGAGACCACTGTTACAGATGAAGAACAAGCTCTTAGGTTGGTACCTACAGTACTCTTACTGACTCTTTGCTCCTGAATCCAGGAAGCAATAATAATAATGATAAAAATAAGGCCTACGTTCTAGTACAGAGAGGTGGGATTAGGCTGTGTGGCTCTTCATTGACCAGCATGGATGTGATTGGCTGAATGGCCTCCTTCTATGTCATAAATTTTTCTATGATTTCTATTAGAGCTGAATCCAGTGAAACTCCAGAGTCTTGAAGCAGAGAAATTGAGGGGATTTTGTGGGATGTCAGACAGTCTTATGTCACTTGCCTTTGTGATCAGACGCAAAGGTGAGTTGGAAGGTTAGCACTGACTGGCCTTTTACCCCTTGACAAAAATCAAATCGTGGAAAATATGACCATCTATGGGACAAAACCACTCGTTAAAGCTCACTGGCAGCTAGCTGTTGATCGTCAGTTCTCAGAGACCCTTTACCTTGTAGAGTGAGAGCTCCGACTCCAAACCAGAAGCTGTCAAGCAGAGAGAAACGGCTATTTTCAACCTCAGGCTCACTCCATTCATTGGGGCTCAGTCTGCAAAATAATAGTCACATCAAACACTGCATATTGTCGAATAATAACATATAGCACTTCTCTGCACCAATAATATTTTAACCTCCTCCTCTTTTTGTAACTATTAACTTTTAATGTGCAATATTTACTTTCCTGTATCTAACCTGTGTTGTACCTGTAAAAGTTACAAACAGTTGCTGTGCCAACTACATTCCAGCCAGTGGCACAGTTGAGCTGCTGAAAGCTGCTATTCTCAGTAGCACCAGCAGAGGGATGAGTGGTCATGCAGTCCTGTGGCACTGTTTGCCATTGTGGTAATGCTCCCTCTATTCTGCCTGCAATACTGCATCTTAAGCCCAACCTGTTCTGAACACCCCACACTGTGTTACCTGGCTTTGAGCCCGTGTCCTAAAGGTAATGCAGCAGTGTCTACTTTGTCAACCATTGCCTCACATCTCTCCCTCATCCCTCCCAACACACCTGAACAGCCTCTTTCTGTGCCATAAATCTTTCGACGTTTCTATATTTCTACCTTCCTCTGGGTGATCTCAACATGATGGACGATTTTTAGGAATAATGTTTGATGTCGCATCGTTCTATGCCAGCTAGGAAAAGTAAGCTGAGTTTGGATGAGGAGATAAACTGGAAAATATCAAGTCGAGGAGTGCGAAAAGATTTCTTCCCTATCTTCCTTTCACACTTTCTTCATTTTCCTCCTTTCTCTTTTCTTTCCTTCTCTCTTTCCCTCCCTCATTTCCTTCTTTTCTTTTTTCTCTCGTTTTCAACAGGAATCAGATCTTACTGGTGCTGCATTCCACTGCACTTTGGTCAGAACTAAACCCGATAAGCATTTAAAGAATACCTTGCTGCAAGGAACAGGCAGAAGCAAGTCAACATATAGGCGGTGAAAAGGCCGAGCCAGGTTTCAGTGGAGAATGGACTCAGGAATTGGAAAAGGCCGGCGCCCTGGGAGTTGGAGTCCTTACGCATCAGGATGCTGATCCCCACTGACATGAACGGGCGGGTGAAGCTAAACTCATTTCTGCGCTCCCAAGTGATGGTCAGCGGAGCAATGGCCACATCTGCCTCCTGCCAAGAGTTGACCAGAGGAGGTGAAAGTTACTTTATTGTTTCTGACTTTTTCCTTCTCTCTGACAGCAACAGACATGCACTTAAACAAAACCTTTAAACATCGGGGGGAAAGGAAGTCCCCTTACCATTCTAACCATGAACGGAGGGAGGTCCCGAAGGTGTCCAAGTCATCCATTCCTTATGTGTTGCCCTAGACAGTGAGTGTTAGGGGCAATTTACAATGGAGCACTTTGCAATCCAGCAGGCTTCACCAAGCAATGACCAGGAGCAGGCCCACTGCCTGATTTCCCCCTTCATAAAGCTAGGGGCACTGTGGATAATTAGAGGAGCTGTGTGCAAGTTAGGCAACACCTTTTGGTAACTAAAGGCCTTATTGCCTCACCCAAAGCAAGCGTGGGGAGCGTAGGCCACCAGTTCTGTGACTTTGGGGAACTCCCCCTGCACTTTCATCGTTCATTATTTTTGGTGCTTTGTGCTGCCCCCAAAAAGAGTGGCATAAAATTTTGTAGCTTTATCTCCCTCTTTAACTGTTTTTACCATTTTCAGTGTATATGCTATTTCATTGAGTCTGCACTGATCCATGGCAAGTTTACTGTGCATCCTTCACAGTCTGAGGGACATGTCTACTTTACTAGTGCTGCTTAGCTGAAAGGAATTTCGCTGCCACACCCTCTTATCTCACTGGGGCTGCTGTGTGGCAGGAGTCAAGACCAGATATGATGCTTCTATCCTGAAATCATGAATCTGGCACCTCAGCACAGATTGAAAACTTGGCAACCTGTTGCAGGAGGGATGATGTGAGCATCATGGCAACTTTTGCCATTCTGCCATTGACCTCTGGAGCTCCAATCAGCACAATCCATTGGTGTCAGCCCACGGATAGGGAAAGGCAACTTACTTGTCCACGTAACGGGGTACACTAGTGTACTGATTACGTTCCTCGACTAGTAATCCAGAACCTTGGGCTCATAATCTATTGGGAGGCCAGTTCAAAACTCACTAGGGCAGTTTCTGAATTTGAATTCAGTTTTTAAAAATCTGAAAATAAAAAGCTGGGATATATAAAAGTGACGATGAAGCTGTTAGATTATCGCAAGAACCTAACTGGTTCACCAATGGCCTTTAGGGAAGGAAACCTTCCGTCCTTACCCAGTCTGGCCTGTATGTGACTCCAGTCCCACTCCAACATGGTTGACTCTCAACTGCTCTCTGAGGTGGCTTTGCAAGCCACCCAGTTGCATCAAAACTGCTGTAAAAAATATGACCTTCACCACATGTACTGAGGAAGTTGAAGAAGGCACCACCTCAGGGCAATGAGGAATGGCCTGTGAATGTCCCCCATGCCAGTAATGCCCACAACCAAAAATGAAACTTAAACAAACTTACTTCTGACATCAATTCCCCAAGCATTCCATTCCATCTGCCATTTTCTAATTTCCTTCCATAGAGACCGTCCTTCACGAGCTTGATTTCATAGCGGAATTTGAACTTTTCTGCGAATAATTGAAGCAGGTCGATGCAGAATCCTTCTAAGCCTCCTGTCGGCTTGGCCATTATAAAAGGCTTTTGCTTTTGAATGAAACATCAAGAGAACTCCATTAGCGTGTAACTGAACCAATCCTATCAATGAAATATGCGATATAAATGCAAGTCTTTGCTTCTTGCCAGCATGAATAGCATCTAATCATGACTATTATTGGACAGAGTGTTTGAACCTTTCTATTAGTCTAATGTGACTTCATCCAAGTTTGGCTGGTTAACCAGTTGCGGTGTTCATGGCTTTGTAAATGTTAACCTCACCGCACAAGTCAATGTTAAATATACTTTGGAAGTTAATCTTATCAAGATTTGTTTGCATGGAAGAATATATTTTCTAAACTGGAATTTTTCAGACACTGAAGACTAATTTGAAGAGACCTGGAAACATTCTGCAAGAACATGCTGGAGGGAGAGGTGGGAGCTTGGCTTAAAAGAGCGAGACTTGCATTTCTATAGCACCATTCACAACCTCAGAATGTTGCAAAGTGCTTCACAGCCAATTAAATACTTTTGGAGTGCTGTATGGAAATGCGGCATTCAATTTTCACACAGCAAGCTCCCACAAACAGCAATATGATAATCAGATCATCTGCTTTAGTGATGTTGGTTGAGGGATAAATATTGACCAGGACTATTATTGGATTTGGGATCTTTAACATCCATTGGGAGGCCTCCGGTTTAACATCTCATCCAAAAGATGGCACCTCCAACAGTGCAGCACCCCCTCAGTACTGCACTTGGTGCGTCAGCCTAGATTATGAGCTCACAGTCTTAAGGTAAAGAGCAAAATCCAATGACAGCCCTGAGTACTTTGCAGTAATAAATAAACTGAGTTCCAAAATTGTGATACAGTGCTCTGGTACTAGACCTGTACAGATGATAGCAGTTTTCAGCAGAGTTGGTAACACTGATGTGAAGGCCTAGAATTCCTGTTATTCAAAAAATCCAAATGGGATAGGATGGAGCAGCGCATTTGTGCACCTGCAAGGAGACCAATCTATGAATCCATCTCAGAACTGATGGGATGTAAGATTTGTTTCTTTGTTAGCCTCTTGAAGTACCTTTGGGTCTGTCTCACTCAGGTTTCTAGTGTGTCAGGTTCCTGTCATTGGAAAATCCTGTCATTTAACATGAAGCTTACTCAGCAAGTGTATTTCCATTCCCCTAAACCAGCCTTCCCTCTAGGCTGTCCAAGCAAGATGGCCAGTGAAGTGACAGTTTGGTGCTGTGGGTCCATGGCCACTAGGAGCTGGTCATTTCACACAGAGCAGATCATCCTCCATCAATCATGGGCTGCATTTGAGCCCAGAAACCCAGAGGTGTAAGGGTACTGTCTAACCTGTCTCATTGCTCAGTCCATGATGCGGACTATGGCTTTGCTCTTCTAAAGCAGAATTGTTAGGGAAGAAGCTGATGTATTAATTTGGTGGGAAACGTTCCTGTTTATAATGTTCAGCGCTCCCTGGAAATTCATTTGCAAGGGCAGTGATTGCTGTGGTTTATGTGTCTATGCTGCGTGTGTAGCAATATGCAGTTAAAGAGAATGTTACCATAATGGTGGTGACTATCAGCGCCTTCTCCGAAAGTTGCCTCTTTTCTCTGTCCTGCATGGGCTGAAAGATAAGAAAAGAAGAATTTGTTTGCCACAGGCTCCTGGTTAGCAGGTGGGATCATTCCCTTCCATTGACGAACCTGTGAAGGTTGCTAATTCCTCTGGGGTGGGTAGGGGGAAAGGAGGATTTAGCAACAGGGGGAGGATTTAAATTTGATGACTTAGGGGCTCAATCATCGTGTTTGCCTACCTCTCCTGGTTGATTGAAAACATGAGTAACTGTCCAGCTCCCTGTGCTAACATTGCAAACGAGTTGAAGAATTCAGTCTCTCTGGTTTTCTCTCCCAATGAGATTGTGATCAAGTTTGGATTATCCTCCTTGGTTTATTTGAGATGAGGAACTTGCCTTGTAGGCAAAGTGCATGGAAAAATCCCAGTAATCATTCCACAGCATGATGCAAACTAAGTCACTGGTGGTGCAGTGTTTAGCAAATTATTGTATTTTATAGTTTTATGCACTAATGTTCAAAAAGTTATTTGAATATTTAAATTGCACACATGAATATTACATTTTACATGGCATGAACTGCCTGACTGGGTGGTGGAAGCAGATTGAATAGTAACTTTCAAAGGGAATTGGATAAATAGTTGAAGGGGAGAAAATTACACAGCAATGTGGAAACAGCAGAGGAATGAGACTAATTGGATAGCTCGACCAAAGAGCCAGCATAGGCAAGATGGGCCGAATTGCCTTTTTCTGTGCTGTAAGGTTCTATGATTCTATTTTGTATCTAAATACCCACTTGAGATAATATTTAATTACACTAAGTTGATATTTAAATGAGCTATTTATAGATTCATACAATTTTACAGCATTGTAAGAGGCCTTTCGGTCCATCGTACCGGCATTTGCCCCTGAAAGTGCTCTCCACTGAGTCCCAATTCTCTTCCATTTCTCCATATCTTTTTATAATTTTCTATTTCAAATATTTCTTCACTTCCCTTTTAAAAGCTTTCATGGATTTTGATTCTGGTTGGGTGTTCCATGTCCTAACAACTCCTTTGAGTAAAAAACATTCCTGCTAACCTCTCCTTTTGTTCTTTCAATGGTGATCGTAACTGCATTCCCTCTTGTTACCCAGTTGCTAGCCACTGAAAAATAGTTTTCCTGACTTACCTTGTCAAAACATCCATCAGATCTCCTCTTTACTTTCTCTGCTCTCAATGAAAAGAGCTTCAGTTTGTCTAGTCTCACCTCATGGCTAAAGCCTCAATGCTGGGATTGTTTGGGTGATTCAGTTCTGTGCCTCTACATGACCTTGACTCTTCCTTCAAGTAAGGAGCCCAAAACTGAACATGATATTCTAACTGTGGCCCAACTAATGACTTGTGTAGGTTTAGCATTGCCTTAGTCGTTGTACTCTTTATGCTGGCATCGGGTGCTGTTCATCCATCACATGCCTGTGATCACTGACCTACATTGGCAGCCAGGCCAGGAATGTCTTGATTTTAAAGTTCTTCACCTTGTTTTCGAATCCCTCCATGACCTCGGCCCTCCCTATCTCTGTAACCTCCTCCAGCCTTATAACCCTCCAAGATCTCTGACTTCTTCAGTTTTAGCCTCTTGTGCACCCCCTGATTTTAATCTCTCCACTATTCAACTGCTGAGGTCCTAAGCTCTGAAATTCCCTCCCTCAACTTCTCTGCCCCTCTCTCCTGCTTTGAGATGCTTCTCTTTGACCAAGCTATTTTCGCCTCCTAATATCTTATTATGTGGCTCGCTGTCAAATTTTGTTTGACTACACGCTTGTGAAGTGCCTTGGGATGTTTTACTATTTCAAAGGGGCTGTATAAATACAAATTGTTTTATTTTTTTTAAATTTTTATATTTCCAAAATATACTTTATTCATAAAAATCTGGAAAAAAATGCATTACCAAACAGTTTCAAACAGCACCAAGTCAAAAAATACAAAGTGCCAGGGAGATCAGTTTCCTTCAATACAATCATGAGTTGCCTCACAACCCTTCCATTTCATTTGTCATGCCATATACATTTTTACATTTTACAGCAAATGATAATTTTCCCAATACAGTTCGAGGGGTTTCCCATGGATCCAGCCCCTCAGTTCAGCTTGGTGGGGGGACCTTACACAGTAGTCTTTCCCCATTGAGCCTTTGCTGCGGCTGGCCCAAGCTTGAGTGCGTCCCTCAGCATGTAGTCCTGGACCTTGGAATGTGCCAGTCTGCAACATTCGGTCGTGGACAACTCTTTGCGCTGGAAGACCAGCAAGTTTCGGGCAGACCAAAGGGCGTCTTTCACCGAATTGATAGTCCTCCAGCAACAGTTGATGTTTATCTCGGTGTGTGTCCCTGGGAACAACCCATAGAGCACAGACTCCTGTGTTACAGAGCTGCTTGGGATGAACCTCGACAAAAACCACTGCATCCCTTTCCACACCTGCTTTGTAAAGGCACATTCCAGAAGGAGGTGGGCAACCGCAAGTTGTTTTATATGCTTTTTTTCACAGATTTTTAACTTTATTCTGCCTCCCACCAAGTCTGTGTGTAAACCCTGAAGCCTTGCAGCTCTTCTCCTTTTACAGTTCGGCTATTCAGGTATATATGTTAATGTCCTCTCCTCTGTTTATCCAACCTCATCTTGCATTTCTCCAGGTTTTCTCCAATCTACTAATCTGACCGTGTACTCCTGAGATCACTTACTGTCTTCCCCTCAGTTAACTACATTTTCTTTTTATATGTCACCTAGAATTCTTGGTATTGTGCCAAATTCAAGTCATTTATAGATAGTTATGTACATGGCGAATATATATTTATAGGGATAGTCTTTATATATGTAGAGAATATGTGCATATAGACAGTTTATTTATAAATAGGGAATAAAAATGCATACATAGGCTGTATTTATACTGGAAATATTTCTATATGTGGGATTATTTATGTATATAGAGAATATTTATATATAATTGGGAATATGTAATTTAGGGAATATATTGGGAATAATTGTATATATTGGAAATATTTATAATCTGTTGGGAATATAAAGACACCACATCGTCACAGGCCATTGTGAGTGTGTAAAAGACATGCTAACCTCCGGTGGGATGTCATGATTCTCCACAGCATCTGTGAACAGAAAAGGGACCCAATCTTAGGCTGGCATCAAAGCAACAAAAATGTACAAAACTTTATTTAAAATTGAAAGTTGAAGAACTTATTTTTAATAGACGTAAAACATGCAAAGCAATCTTTTTTCCTCCTAGGCTGGAGAGCGGGGTGAGCTAGAGTTCTATGGATGCACACTGCTCTCTGGTAACTTGACCAAATGGCCAGTCTTCATTAAGACAGTCAATGCCAGCAAGCTGTTCGACCATGGGGGCATCGCAGTCAAGCTTAATCTCGCCTTCACCAGCCATCTGTGCATGGTCATGTGAGGGGGTGGGGGACTGTGCGAAGGTTAGGTTTGGGGCCCCCACATTTCATTCGATGACACTAGTAAAACAACAGAATCAAGCAATATCCTGTTCTCATTTAACTATTCAACAGGAGGTATTGGGTAGCAAGTAGCAGCTGATTTTTCCAACCCCCCCACACATACCCCCCCATTCCGAACTCAAGAGGGACTGAACTCAATTGTAGAGCCCTGTCGCTCTGCTGAACTGAAATCAGTGCAGGTTGGGAATCAAATTTGGAACTGATGACTTGTATGGCTTAGGGATTGATACTGTTCTGATAGAAAGACAAGAGAATGCCTGTTCCATGCTAACAAAATCACAGCACTGGGTGGCTTAGAATTACAAAGCACAAATGGAGTCCATTTGGCCCATCATGCCTGTACTGACTCCTTGAAAGAGCTATTCCAGTTAGTCCCAAGTAGCTTATTTCTCCTTTTCAAATATTTATCCAATACCCTTTTGAAAGTTACTATTGAATCTGCTTCCACCGCCCTTTCAGGCAGCACATTCCTAATCAGAACAACTCACTTGTGTAAAAACAATTCTCTTTGTCTCCGCCTCTGGTTCATTTGCCAATTATCTTAAATCTATGTCCCAAGTTACATGCAAAGATGTCGCACAGGAACAGATCCACTTGCCTGGAACAGTCATGATGCTCCATGCACCATGATCCTGACACCCCCGACCCACTCAGAGCCATGTAATCCCCAGCACTGGGTGTTTCTAGGGCTCAGATGGCACATCAGATTGCGGCTAGCACTGCAGGTTAACACTGTTCAGTTTTAATTTTCACCCCAGCCTCTCGCCACTGGAAACAGTTTCTCCTTATTTACTCCATCAAACCCCATTTCATGATTTTGAACAGATCGATTTTGAAACGTAACTTCCTAGAATACTCCAATTAGGAAGAGAAAAGAAGAGGCATCCCTCTATTTTGCATTAATCGAGGCATTTTACCCGCATTCCCTCAGCCTTTACCTCCTGCGTCATGACCCCTGACCTCTCTATGGCTTCGACTGCAATAGAAGATGAACAAGATGCTATCAGCTGTACGCCCTGTAACTCTGTGGGAGGTTGGAAGACTTGTCCTAAATGCTCTCTTGTGCGTTTTGTGTTTTATTCAAGAATTCCCCAGTGGCAATCTTCACACACTCTCCCTCTCCCTCTCTTGCTCTGTCCCTCTCCCACTTCTGAATCCTTGACAATAAAACTGATAAAACAACTCAGACGGAACAAGAGAGGCCTTTCACTCCATTCCAGAAAGGAAGTTTACAATTGAATGAAGAGCAGAAAGGAAGCCAGCACGCTGGGACTCTGAATCATTATTAATCATTCCAAAAAAAAAAGACTTGTTTTTAAAAAGAATCCCAGCTTTCAATTGCTTCAGATAATGAGTCCAGGATCTCACTGAGACCATCTTTATTTTCACTAATTTCACTCAAGGAGACAGACTGAAGGATAAAGAGCTCCCGGGGAGCAGGGGGGAATGGGGAGGATTGGGTGGGGAGGGGGTTGCATCCGGTTTCAGATCAGATAGATAATGAAAGTGTGCCCAGTGACATATGCCCATGCTCAGGAAGATGAGCATGGATAGCTCTCAATGGAACGAATTGCAAGTGCAAGATCAAAGAGAATAAAACAGCCCTGCCTCGTACATTATAACAATTTTTCCAACTTTTCTTCGCCCCCCTATCCTGAAGGAGCTAACTCCTCCAAAGGGAATATCAGTTTTTGGGTTAATGGGCACCTGCTGTGACCTCAGCCAGGGGTGTGGTTACCCTTCATGTGGGAAGCCTATTCCACTTGAGAGGCATCACAGCTGAACTTATCCGACAGCCAGTTTGCACACAATGTCCAGCAGGGGTCACTCTAAAGCTCAAACATGGGCATTATTATCCCAGTCCTCCCTTATCCCAGTGACATTGAGCACAATTGCAGCCACCTTAAAGAAAAGAAAGAACTTGCATTTCTATAGCGTCTTTCATGACCTCAAGAAATCCTGAAGTGCTTTACAACCAGTGAAATATTTTTGAAATGACGTTACTGCTATAATATGGGAACTGTGGCAGCTAATATGCACACAGCAAGCTCCCACAAACAGCAAGGTGATAATGACCAGATAATTGGTCTTTAGTGATGTTTGTTGGGGGATAAATATTGGTCAGGGAGTCTCTGAGTCAGAAAGTTGTGTGTTCGAGTCCCACTCCAGAATATTAAGCACAGAATTCAAGCTAATGCTTACAGTGCAATACTGAGGGAGTGCTGCACTGTCAGAGGTGCTGTCTTTCAGCTGAGAGAAGCTCAATTGAGACTCCATCTGCCTTCTCGGGTAGATGTTTAAAAACCTCATGGCTCTATTTTGAAGAAGAGCAGTGGAGTTCTCCTTACTGTCCCGACCAATATTTATTCCTCAACTAGCATCACTAAAAAACCAAACATCTTGTTAAATATCTGATTGCTGCTAGTGTGATCTTTCTGTGCACAGATTGCCTGTCGTGTTTCCTACATGACAACAGTGACTATGCTTCAAAAGTACTTTATTGGCTTTAAAACTTTGGGACATCCTGAGATTATGAAAGTCGCTATAGAAGTTCTACTATTTCAAAAACGTAAACCTTACTAAACTAAATTTAACTATTTTGATTTCAATACTCTGCAAAATACAAGATTCAACTTTCATACCTGTCCTAGTGATGGCAAAGGCCAGCAGTACAGTGATAGAGAGCAATAACTTCACACCGTTCCTCATAGTGATCAATCTGAAATGAAGCAAATACAACAAACAGTAAGAGAAGCACTGACCCCGGGCAGGGGACGGCTCTGTGCTGGGTGAGAGGCAGAACAAAGCCCCTCCCCTTTGCTTTCAGACTGACATAAGGAATTGGCATAATTCTGACAAACACTATACCTACTGCCAGTCACCACCCTCCAAAGCATCCAATCCATTTCCAATTAGCAGAAAGGAATATGAACCTTCAAGCAAGAAAATAAGGTTTGATTCTGAAATCTTTACACAGTTTGGCCTGTGTAATCATGTCACTTGGGAAAGCCACTTCTGAAAATGGCATAGACTGTTCTGGGTTGAATTGCAAGTTACAGATTCACTGCCAGAAGAACAGTGGGGGCTGGTGCAATGGTGTTGTTATGTTGCTAGATCAGGCAACCCAGAGACTTGGAATAATAATTCAGTCAACATGAGTTCGATTCCCACCATGGTGGTTTGAATTTAGGTTAATAAAGTAGGTAACGGCAGAAGTGGCGGTGAAATGGTTGGATTGTCGTAAAAATTCAACTGCTTCATTAATATCCTTTAGGGAAGGAAATCTGCCATCCTTACCTGGTCTGGCCTAAAAGTCACTCCAGTCCCATTTTCTTGTGCTTAATAAAGGTTGCCACATTTGTGAATTTTAATTTACTGTGTGTATAAATTTATGATAAATTTAGCTTCCCATAAATTTAGATTTGCATTTGTGTGTCCGCTGTGGCTCAGTGGGTAGCTGTCTTTCTCCTGAGTTTGAAGCTTGTGAGTTTAAGCCCCACTCCAGAAATTTGAGCATATAAATCTAGGCTGACACTTCAGTGCAGTACTGGGGAATGCTGCACTGTCACAGGTGCCAGCTTTCAATGTGATGTTAAACTGAGGACCTGTCTGCTCTCTCGGGTGAATGTAAAAAATCTCAGTGTCCTGGATACTATTTATTCCTCAATCAACATCACTAAAACAAATGATTATAGATACATAGAATCTTAGAGCATAGAAGAGGCCATTTGGGCCATCATGTGTGTGCTGGCTCTTTGACTAACTTATCCAATTAGTTCCACTCCTCCACTCTTTCCTCCTTCCAGGCAGTGAATTCTTGATGTTAACAACTCACTATATACAGAATTTTCTTCTCATCACTCCTCGTGGAACCTTGCTGTGCACAATTTGACTCCCCTGAATCTCTGCATTATAGCAGTTTGTGCAGGTCATTGGCTGTGAAAAACTTTGGGACATCCTGAGGTCATGAAAGGTGCTATATAAATGCAAGTTCTTTCTTTACTGTAGGTGCCCTTCAGCTTAATTACTGCTGCGTCAAAGAGTTGGCAATCTCGGTGCCAATGGTTTCCTGACGTTTGGTGTTTTGGAACTCCAGGTGAGCTACGGGCTTCTGTTTCTCAAACATGGGCTGCTCCCAGATCACACTCTGATTCCCTTTAAGAGAAAAGTGCCAATCTTAAGCTCAATGGGGGCCAATTTTAATCTAACACTCCAGATGGGAAACCCATGGTATTGGGTGGGTTTTCCACCCCTACCCAATATTGAATGGAGAGTAAAAATCAGATGAGGTATTAAAGTCAGTATTGCTCCTGATCCCATAGGTAGGTTAGGTTTGCCCACAGTGTGCACCTGCCTCTTCTCCCTTCCCTCTGCTGCAGGGCAGAACAACAAACTCATTGTGTGGGGTAACAGGGGAGAGATTAATCCAGATGCTTCCACTGTGCACCATGTAGCTTCTGACACACCATCCCTTGAGCTCTCAAAACACCATCCGGCACTCTATTCACATTTATGATCATGCAGTAGAATTACAAAGATAGATTATATCAGAAGATTGCAGCAGACGGTTAATAAAACAAAATGTGCCATTAGCGGCATTGAAAAACAGAAGTGAGCTGATCTCAATTGTTTTGAGAGCTCCAGGGATCCAGATGTTACTAGTTAAAAATGCAAGCTTAGCCAGAATCCCCTCATAACAAAACTGCTTCTCCAATTTTCAGTGAGAGTTGAGAGGCACTAAAGAGAAGAGAAGGGAGACAGACATAGATTGTGGGTCTCTATCTCTCTCAGTCCTGCTGTGCTTCAGCACAATGATCAAAGCCAGGAGACAGAGAGAGAGAATCTCCTTATCGTGTGCCCTGAACCTTTTTTTTTAAAATCAATGCTCCACGTTTTCTCAGCTCTTAATGGAATTATAGATCCCCCAAGACAGGTAACAATAACTTACTCAGATATGGATGTGATGTCAAAAAGAAAGAACTCCAGAATTCTTCACTTTAGTCAACACATTTCACACTAGGATCAACATTAAGAATTACTTTTGTCTCCTTTTCTGTCTCTGTGCAAGCAGTCCAACTTACGAATCGTTAAAATCAGTTGAGATGTAAATGAAGAACGTTTGGGGACAAAGGAAGGTTTGGGATGTCTGGGAGGAGCCAGTCTAGGAGCCTCTTAGCAACTGGAGGAGTGTTGATACATGAAGCTGTGATTGCTAGGTTAGTTTGAAAGCTACTTGTAGATATTTAACCAAATGCTGGAAGGTTAAACCAACTAGCATTCAACCCCAAATCCTTGTTTTCCCTTTTGCAAAGCTGGTGAATGACCAGCTCCGCCACGATGCATAAAAGAGAAACAAAATGTGTTGCCGAGGCAAGTGACTGCAATTTTCATCTGCAGTCTCCCCTGGTTGCATGGCAGCAAGACTGGTCAAGGCAAGACCATGTATCTCACAAGAAATTCAAACAAGTTTGGAGCGAACAGGAGCACAAGAGATTTCTTCTGAATGACTCATAAGATTTTCATATACATTCTGTTCTGTTTGTAGAACATATAGAGCAGATTTTATCTACCTCAACATGTGCATACAGCTGTGGTGCAGTGGGTTGCATGCTGGCCTCTGCTGCAGGAGTTTGGGGGTTCAAAACCCCACTCCAGAGACATCAGCCCATTATCTTTTAGGGTGACACAAGTGCTGCACTATTAGAGGTGCTATCTTTTGGATGAGATGTCAAACAAAGGCCCCACCTGCCTTCTCAGGTGGGTGTAAAAGGTCCCACAGATGCTGATTCAAAGAGGAGTAGGGAGTTCTCCCTTTGTGTGCTGACCAATATTTATCCCTGCACTATCATCACTCAACAGCAGATTATCTCACTACTCTCTTGACAAATACATGAATAGGATGGGAATAGAGGGATACGGACCCAGAAGTGCAGAAGGTTTTAGTTTAGGCAGGCATCAAGATCGGCGCAGGCTTGGAGGGCCGAATGGCCTGTTCCTGTGCTGTACTGGTCTTCGTTCTTTGTTCTCTAGCTGACATTTATTGCCCATCCCTAGTTACCCCTGAACCACCTTCTTGAACCACTGCAGACCATGTGGTTATTAGGGGTTATCACTGAAGGCATCGTCAAAGCAAAAGATGCTTATGAGGCTTTTAAAGAGGGGAGGAGTGGGTGCAGGTGTGGTGAGGTGGAGTTTAATAGTCTAGTACCTTGATTTGCCTGGCACTCTTTAGACTAAATTATATTGTGTTGGGAACCAGTTTTCACTCCAGCAATCGAACTAAGCCCATTGCACATATGACGGGCCCTTTGCAAACAAAGTTATTCCGTTGGCAATCTGAGGTGAAAGGTCATCACTGACCCTGGAGGACAATTTTGTTTCATCTTTGGGATGTTTTTGCTGGGTTTACAGGTACAGTAGGAACGCCAAGTTGTTGCTGTGAGGGGTTCTGTAGTATTTGGTGTCCTGGGACAGAATGAGTGAGAGCTAAATGAGACTTGCTTTCAACACAGCAAAAGAAATGGGAAGTCACTCTCAGTTCTGCTTGGACCTTCATAGCCAGGAGTTGAATTGTTAACTGAGATCAGTGACAGCTCAGATCCGTCTGTACTTTGTTGAGCAGGCAGTGCTTTCCTTTTCAGCCGTGTTGCTGGCAGAGGTACAACCAGAGTGTCCAATTCAAGCTGCAGGCAAAGTACTTTTGCTTGAAATTGTGCAGCTTGATTTATCGTGCTAATGCTCCAGACAATAGCTGAAACGTTGAGTTACATAACCCTTGCAGCAGAACATTAAACTGTGCTTTCCCACTTTTGTCCCTTTCATTCCCAGTCTTATTATCTCATCGGAACAGAAGGAGGCCATTCAGCTGCTCGAGGCTGTTCCAACATTCAATTAAGATAGTGAAAAATTTGCCAGAGGGAGAGATGAGGAGAACTTTTTTAACGCAGTAAATTGTTATGATCCCGAATGCTCTTCTAGAAAGGGAGGTGGAAGCAGATTCAGTATAAACTTTCAAAAGGGAATTGGATAAATACTTGAAAAGGAAACATTTGCAGGGCTATGGAGAAAGAGCAGGGGAGTGGGACTAATTGGATAGCGCTTTCAAAGAGCCAGCACAGGCACGATGGGCCGAATGGACTTTTCTGTGCTGTAAGATTCTGTGACTGGTCTGCACTTCTCTGTACTTGCTCTACTCTAACGGTGCTGGGTTGGTTCCATAGAGATTATGGTCCTTCGTTATCTCACCCAACTAATCACTCTTCATAGGCAACCCCACTGGGTCTGAAGACTATTGGACTGGGGGAGTGTGGCCATTGTAGCCATAACTGATCCCTGTCACCATCTAATGACTACATCCTTCTGGCACTGGACATCCCTGGACAGCAAACAGGAGTGGGGTCTTGATGGGGTTTGCCTATCTCAAGACTAGGGAGGCTGAGGCCAGTTGTAGCAATTTAATGAATCCAAAGGTTAGTTTGAAAGTGCAGCCAGTCGTGTGAGAGCCTGGCAGTGAGAGTCAGTGGCCATTGCACTGAATTAATCCCAATATGAAAGCAGACAGGGATAGGTAATAAATGTGGCATTTCCAGTGTTGTCCACATTCCGAGAACAAATACACAACATCGGCTAACCAAGTACACAATCAGTACAGGCGGACGTGTACACAGTTAGTACAGGCAAGCATGGTTACAGTCAGTACAGGTGGGAGTGTATACACTCAACCTTTCTGATATGTATGCACTCCGTGCGAGCAGGCATGCACACACTCAGTCTGTCAGCCATACACTCAATCAGTACGAGCGTGTGTGTACACACTCAGTATGGGTAGGTGTGTACGCACTCAGTACGGGCATATATGCATTCAGTACAGGTGGGTGTGTACACACTCAGTACAATCTCTTTTGATCCCTTGTAGTGTTAAACTCTGGGCACCAGTCCTCAAATTCTATCTCCTCATCAAAATCTTAAAGACCTCCATCAAGTTCCCTCACCATCCTCTTTTTCAGGAGATTGAAGTCTGTGGACAATGGATCTCTCTTCCTGACCCAGTCCTCGAAACAGCCTGTCGATATTAGCGAAGACAAAACTGGACCCGGTGCACTAGGTACAACTGAGCTGGTCCAGATACAACTTCAGATAAATTATTGGAGGCAGTCAGTGAGGCAAACTGGCGTGAGAGAGGGAGGGATGTGGGTACTGGAAGTAGGAAGTGGGGTTGAAATCAATTGGAAATGGTGTTTTCTGATTCCAGAGATTCCCTAATGGACGTAAAGGTTTACAATTTAGAAACAAAATTTAAAAAACAGAATAATACTTTCACTGAGTGTTGCTTTCACTGCTGTGAGAATCACAAGTCTGCTTTGCATTAAGGTGATCCTTCAGCCCATCTGATCTCTCCCTGCCTGATTAACCACCTTATCATCTTTCTATTACAGTATCCAACTGTTTGCTAGATGTGTAATATCCCCCATTCCCTTCAGCTGTGCTCCAGAATTCCCTTCCTAAACCCCTCCAGCTCTCTACCTCCCTCTCCTCCTCTAAGCTAGGTTTTGGCTCACCCCCTCCTAGTATCTTCACGTCTATTGTTTTTTTAATCTGATTATGCTTCTGGGACATTTCTCTCTGTTAAAGACATTTATATAATTGTGGTTTTGGTGAATGGGTTCAGTGTCCTGACTCTCTTCCCCAACCCTCACCCCACCTGTTGACTCACTGAGTAAATGAACACTTTCAGGTGACGTCTGTATCATGTCCGTCACAGCTCCACCTTGGTGACCTCTTGTCCTCTCCTGCCTTGGCTGACAGATTACCAAGAAAACACTGGGAACCAACAGTACAGGAAAGGATTCCCCCTCCTCCACCCCCGTTCACCAATCTGGGAATATTGCAACAAGGTTCCTTTGGATCAGAGTGCATCATAAGGTTGTAGTTATTAGGAGCACTCAAGCATTCTGAATAAAGGCTCATTCTGGTGAACTCCCACCGAGTCCTCTATTGAGAAGTCCTTAATGAGCTCACAAAGACCATCAAGGCAAGCTGTGACAATTACAAATGCAAAGTTGATTCAGAACTTGTACCGAGGCTTGTTCAGCATGTAGGTGACCTGAGATCACTCTGAAATATATTGGCCGTTTTTTGCAGTGTGAGCTTAGACCTTCCATCATTGGCCCCAGGGCAGTGATGAGTGCAATTCACCCCAATTAGAAGGAACAATAGTCTCTTTGCCCTGTGACAAAATACGCTCTCTTGGCCCTACTTGTAAATATTCCCAAGCGGTGATGCCCTCCTGCAGTTTGACTGTGTGGAAACATGCCCTGCTGCTTGTTAGTGGAGACAGAATGTACAGTGGACACAAATCGAGTTCACACACTTAAATATTTGCCAATTTCAGCAAACAAATCACTCAGATCAAAGACACAGGATTAAAAATAATGATTTCTGTTAGATTTTTATACACAGTTTCTTAGAATGGAAAAATACCATAAAACCCTGAGCTCGCACATCATAACCCATGCCTCTATATCTCGTCCTGGATGACTGGACTGCTCTAATCTGCAGAGCGTCAGGAAGTCGGAGCTCATTGGGGTTCATGCGAGGATGAAGAAAAAAATCACAGGCGCAAACTTGGGTCGTACACCAGTAATTGGGAACTCCCCCCGCAGGTTAAACCATCATTGCCCATCCAGCCTCGCTGTCCTCCCTCAGCTTCACCCCTTTACTTATTGTTGTCAGCTGTGGCTGGCTGGATACCATTCTCGCCTCTACAGCCAGACACTTGAGCAAAAAATCCAGGCTGACACTCCCAGTGTAAATACTAAGGGACCACTGCACTGTCAAAGATGATGTCTTTCGGATGCGATGCTAAACTGAGGCCCTGTCTAAATGAGAACAGAAAGTGCCGGAAATACTCAGCAGGTCGGGCAGCATCTATGTAGAGAGAAACAGAGTTAAAGTGTCAGATTTGCAACCCTTCATCAGAAGTATCAGAGGTATCTGATGAAGGGTCACAGACCTGACACGTTAACTCTGTTTCTCTCTACACAGATGCTGCCCGACCTGCTGAGTATTTCCATCACTTTCTGTTCTTATTTCAGATTTCCAGCATCCCCAGGATTTTGCTCTGATCCCTGTCTATTCTCAGGTGGAGTCAAGGAAGAGTGAACTGAGCTGACACTTCAGGAAGCTCAGGCCTTGCCCCAACATCTTTCGTACATTGCATTTCTCACACCTGCTGCCTGTGAGTGTGCCAACCTATATCAAATTACAAACGTCATTATGTGGCCGACCCATGCCCAGTAGCAACTGGACTGAGACTCCCAGCCTCATTTCACTTATGAATTTGTTAGGCAGCAGACGTTTGGCACAGCAGTCATGTGGTTAAGGGACTGGACTAATAACCCAAAAGTTGAGAGTTCAAATCCTACAATGAGGAGCCGTAAAAATGAATTCAATAAATCTCTTTGTGGGCTGGCACTAAAAATGGTCAAGTCAGCTGCTGGATCGTAGTAAAATCCCAACTGATTCACTGATGCCTTTCAGGGAAGGAAACCTGCCGTCCTTACCCAGTCCAGCCTATATGTGATTCCAGTCCCACACACTAGATAATCAAAACAGGAAAGGCTCAGCAGGTCAGGCAGCATCTGTGGTGAGAGAGAAATGGAGTTAACATTTCAGGCTGATTGCCTTTCATTAGAACTGGGACACATTAGAGATTTAAAAGTCTTTAAGCAAGTGCAGAGAAAGTGGGAAAGGAAAAATCTGTGACAGGACAGCAGTCAGAAGTGAATAAATGACAGAAGCGATGATGGCTCAAGACAAAATGGAGTAATAATGAGTTAAAAACAAAAGAGGTGTCCAGAGAAGGTGTAAATGGTTACAGTGGAGTAGCGGAGGTGAAGGTAACTGAACTCTTCCTTTCCTATGTATGGAGTATCCATTTGATGTTGAATGTCCTCAGGGCAGCTAGGAATAGGCAATAAATACTGCCTTGCCAAAGCTGCTCACATCCAAAGAACACATGAAAAATGTTAACCCAAGTTTCAGAAACGTCAGAGTTCTGACCAACTATAGCTGGTGATCCAAATCATTTGATTCATTGATTGGGACAAAACCAGTGGGGATCGGAGAAGGGGGTACAAGAGAGAGCAGAGAACTGGAGGAGGGGTAGAAGAGAGCAGAGAATTGGAGGAGGGGGAGGGGTTCATGGAGAGAGCAGAAAATTGGAAGAGAGCCAAATGAGATAGCGGAGAACGTCTCGTAAATATTTACCAACAAAGTACAGGGAACAGTCAGCTCAGGTTATATTAAATCAATATTTAATTGTAATAGTGTTTTCCAATGCCCACTCTGGTAAACATACCATCCAGTGTGGTACAAAACCACACAGAGCAGGAAGGCTGGTTCCATCCATGGTCAGTATTCGGTTGCCTTCAGGAGAGGCTAGGATAGTGGAGGTTGGAGCACTGTGCACAGTTCTGGTCTCCATATTACATAAAGGATAACAAGGCACTGGAGAAATTGTAAAATAAAAACTACACAGATGATACCAAAGATGGGACTGGAGTCACATATCCACCCAGACCGGGGTAAGGATGGCAGGTTTCCTGGATAATCATAAAAGCAAAATACTGCGGATGCTGGAAATCTGAAATAAAAACAAGAAATGCTGGAACCACTCAGCAGGTCTGGCAGCATTTGTGGAAAGAGAAACAGAGTTAACGTTACGGGTCAGTGACCCTTCATCGGAACTGACAAATATTAGAAAAGTCACAGGTTATAAGCAAGTTAGGTGGGGGTGGGGCAAGAGGTAACAAAGGAAGTCTGGATTGGACCAGGCCGCATAGCTGACCAAAAGGTCACGGAGCAAAGGCAAACAATATGTTAATGGTGTGTTGAAAGACAAAGCATTAGTACAGATTAGGTGTTAATACACCGAATATTGAACAGCAGCAAGTGCAAACATGAAAAAAAGTGAGTAAGCAAACTGAACAAATTAAGATGAAATGAAATAAATGCAAAAAAAAAATTGTAAAAAATGTAAAAAAAAGAATGTAAAAAGAAAGAAAAAAAATCACCAAAAATGAAAGTAAAAGGGCCCTCAACTGTGTCCGACCCATTCCCCGCACCTCTACCCTCACCCCTTCCCCTCCCTCCCAGAACCGTGACAGGGTTCCCCTTGTCCTCACTTTTCACCCCATCAGCCTCCATATCCAAAGGATCATCCTCCGCCATTTCCGCCACCTCCAGCGTGATGCCACTACCAGTTGCATCTTCCCCTCCCTTCCCCTGTCAGCATTCCGAAGGGATCGTTCCCTCCGCGACACCCTGGTCCACTCCTCCATTACCCCCACCACCTCGTCCCCTTCCCATGGCACCTTCCCCTGCAATCGCAGGAGGTGTAATACCTGCCCATTTACCTCCTCTCTCCTCACTATCCCAGGCCCCAAACACTCCTTTCAGGTGAAGCAGCGATTTACTTGTACTTCTTTCAATGTAGTATATTGTATTCGCTGCTCACAGTGTGGTCTCCTCTACATTGGGGAGACCAAGCGCAGACTGGGTGACCACTTTGCGGAACATCTCCGCTCAGTTCGCAAGCAGGACCCTGAGCTTCCGGTTGCTTGCCATTTCAACACTCCCCCCTGTTCTCATGCTCACATCTCTGTCCTGGGATTGCTGCAGTGTTCCAGTGAACATCAACGCAAGCTCGAGGAACAGCATCTCATCTACTGATTAGGCACACTACAGCCTGCCGGACTGAACATTGAGTTCAATAATTTCAGAGCATGACAGCCCCCCATTTTACTTTCATTTTTAGTTATTTTTTTTCTTTCTTTTTACATTCTTTTTTTACATTTATTACAATCTTTTTTTTTGCATTTATTTCATTTCATCTTAGTTTGTTCAGTTTGCTTACCCACTGTTTTTTCAGGTTTGCACTTGCTGCTGTTCAATATTCAGTGTATTAACACCTAATTTGTACTAATGCTTTGTCTTCAACACACCATTAACATATTGTTTGCCTTTGCTCCATGACCTTTTGGTCAGCTATGCGGCCTGGTCCAATCTAGACTTCCTTTGTTATCTCTTGCCCCACCCCCACCTCACTTGCTTATAACCTGTGACTTTTCTAATATTTGTCAGTTCCGAAGAAGGGTCACTGACCCGAAACGTTAACTCTGCTTCTCTTTTCACAGATGCTGCCAGACCTGCTGAGTGGTTCCAGCATTTCTTGTTTTTATTCCTGGATAATCAGTTGGGTTTCAATGAGTGACAAGATGGAGTGTTCTGTTCAGGATCGATACCAGGGCACATTGACGAGCTTAAAAAGAAAGTTTGGTGCAAAATGTTTTCAACCAGTACCAGAAATAGAATGAATTTAAAGAACTATTATTTGTTATCATTCCTGATGTTTTGAATGTGTTTAAACAAACCTGCCTTTCCGTTTTTGGGTTTTCAATACTGAAAATATTTAGTAGGGAAATAAGTTCAAGGAAAAGAATGATTGAAAGAAAATGTATACACATACATATATATATTTTGAAGAAGAAATGGGTGGAATCCCTGGAGTCAACATCAAAATCAAACCCATGTTAGGAGCAGCTGTTAAAATAAGAATGGTGTTTTAAAAAACTTTGGCCATTGCTATTCAGATAGAATTTTCTAGAAATTGCAATGAATGAAGCATCTTGTTGGCAGTGGTGGATGATTTTCTTCCTGTTGACAGGGGGGATGCAAAGTTGAATAGAGTTTGTGTGATTGCTGATGGGATGCTCAGGGTCCATTGCCAATGGTTTCCATGCCAACGACTCTTTGAGGCCTGTGGTTTCATTGTGAGATTTGCCACTCATCCACTGTGTTAGATCATTGAGAATGTTTCTGGGTCTTTCTGGCTTCACATTTAACTGGATTGTTTTTTTCCCAGATATTATGCTCATTTCCTTCTGGCATATCTTTTCTCTTCTCTGGCTAACCCTGGGAGGACTTGTGACTCAGTCCTCCTGTGTGTTCAGTTGTCAGGGACAAGACCAATAATGAGCCTCTCCTATTCAGCAATAACCATTAAATGACCCCCCTCAATTATAGCGGCCACAATGCAGTTGGATTTTCAATAATTCAGAATTAAGACACAAGTAAACAGAAAGTGGATGTGTGTGGGATCCACTAGGAACTGAGTCGGTTTTATTCATTGAAGGAACAGTTACACAGACTTAATAGCATCGAGATTATCACACAGAAACAGGCCATTTGGCCCAACTAGTCCATGTTGGTGTTTGCCCTCCACACTGGCATTAGTTCTCATCCCTTGTGCCCACTCTGTTCCCATATACCTTCATCCCATCAAACTAAACTATTCTTCATTGTTGGTCTTACTTCAATTACTAACAATTACGGTCATGCAATCCATAGACTCAACACTTTGTGTAAACAAGGTGCGCCTGGTCTCTGTCTTAAATCTCACCTTTATTTGCATATCTATATGCACCCATTCTAGATCCCTCAATCACTGCATCACACAACACAAGAACAGTGTTGAGTAGTTGAGCAGTAGGCTGTTACTGGACAATGCAATTAACATACCAAAGTTGCTGACTATTGGGGTGTACTATTCCAGTGATGAGTCAGTACCTGAGATTTCAGACCCCAGTAAACCTATGCAAGGATCCTGGAGTGAGCATCTAGCACAGTATTAATGTAGGACAGGTTTACTGTATTAGTCTAGTAGTTTTACAGCATTACAGTAGTAGCTTACAGTATTACTGTCGTAGAATTCTGCAGAATCACTATAGTACAGTATACCTTGATTTAAAAAATACTCATGCTTGTTTTCAAATTCCTCCATTGCCTGTCCTCCTCCCTATCTCTGGAGCCTCTGCCAACCCTTCAAACCACCCCCTCCCTCTCATTTGTAAAAGCGCTATATAAATATGTTGTTGCTGAAAATTGCAGCCATGAGGAAAGATTGGATAGGCTAGGGTTGTTTTCCTCAGAGCAGAGAAGGCCTGAGGGAGGACTTAATTGAGATGTACAAAATTATGAGGGACCTTGATAGAGTAGACAGGAAGGACCTGTTTCCCTTAGTAGAGAGGTCAATTACCAGGGGGCACAGATTTAAGGTGATTGGTAGAAGGATTAGAGGGGACATGAGGAAAAACTTTTTCACCCAGAGGGTGGTGTGTGTCTGGAATTCACTGCCAGGAACTGTGGTGGAGGCAGAAATCCTCAGCTCTTTTAAAAGGTACCTGGACCTGAAGCGCGGTAACCTGCGAGGCTACGGACCAGGTGCTGGAAGGTGGGATTAGAATGGGCAGCTAGTTTTCTTTGGCAGGCATGATGGGCTGAATGGCCTTCTTCTGTGCCGTAAATGTTTCTAAGCTTCTATGGTTCTTCTTGTAGTACAGTTTTACAAAATTACTGCAGCAAAGATTTTACAGTAATACTGTAGCACAGTGGTACTCAGCACAACAGCACAGACATTTCTGAAACTCATTAGAAGCGGGCGACTCACCTCAGTTGGTGTCAGGTATTCTAGCCTCAGTACCAAGAGCATTGTTCAAACTGGAAGGGGTGCATGGTGAGGGGGTGGGGGAGGGTCTCCATCGTGACAAGCCCAAATAAGGACAATTACAGCAAACTCCATTGCATTTTATTTGATTGATATAATAGTTCAATTACAAATAGTGTTTAAAATCGCAGATAGCTGCTGCAGAATTACCAAAGTGGTAGGAAGTTACATATTTATACTCTGTATTTTTTGCCATGTGGAGATATCACATTCATGACTCTCAGTAATGTACACAGAAGATACTGTGTGTCCATTGAAATATTACATCTAAGATATCTGGAAACAAAACATTCTCATTTCATAACCTGAAACATTCAATTATTACTTTTGATCAGACATTTAAAATAAAACAATTAAAATTAAAAATGTTCCCAGTATACTTTTCAGTCCTAAACCTTGGCTTCTTTGCATTTTATTTGCGAAAAGCTTAAATATTAACAATATCCAGAACTTCTCTGATTGAAACAATACATCATGCAAGGGGGCAGTGGAACCGGTGATGTGATCGGAAAGATATATAGGAGCAAAATAACATTTTAAAAAAATCAAAGAGGCAAAATTTCTCAGAATTAGTGCGTTAAGATGTTTATGAATTAAAGTGTTATTATTCAATTTTCTGGCTCCTGCTGTTTGGCTTGTTCATTCGAAACCAAATTAAATCCAGCCTCGTTGAACTGTGAAGTTCAGTATTCACATTGGGAAAGAAATCGGTGTGTGTGTCACTGATGTAATGTACAGCGTAGGTTCTTCATATTTCCTCCGGGTGCCTGAGAGATCTTTGGATAGCGGGATGATGTGAGCAATTAGGAAGAAGACTGACCCCACTCCTGCTGAGCTATTGCTAACTGAGCAATAGCAATGAAATGACACTAGAATTGAGAGGTTACAACTATCAGGAAAGATTGAATAAACTGGTGCTCTTTTCTCTGGAAAAGAGCAGGTTGAGGGGTGACCTAATAGAGGTCTTTATGATAGGGTCTGACAGATAAAGTTCAATGGGGACGTTCAGAAGGTGTTGCCACTTGCAGAGGAGACCATATCTAGGGGCCATAAATATAAGATAATCACGAATAAATCCAGTAAAGAATTCAGGAGAATGTTCTTTACCCAGAGAGTAATTAGAACATGGAACTCACTGCCAAAGGGAGTGGTGAGGTGAATAGTATAGATACATTCCAGGAGAAGCTAAATAAACATGAGAGTGAAAGGAATAGAATGCTATGCTGATAGGGTGAGATGAGGCTCACGTGGAGCACAAACACTGGCATGCACCAGTTGGGATGAATGGTCGATGCTGTATTTAATGTAATTCTATGTAATTGTCATTACATGAAGCCATCCCCTCTGCTTCTGCTCCTTTCCCGAGGTGAACATTTGCCTGCTTTCTCCAGACCCATAACCCTCCAAGATCTCTGCGTTCTTCCAATTCTGCTCTCTTGAGCATCCCCAATTTTCATCATTCCACCATTGGCGGCCAGGCCTTCAGACTCCTAGGCCCTAATCTCTGGAATTTCCTCCCTTAACTTCTCGGCCTCTCTCTCCTCCTTTAAGATGCTCCTTGTCGGTATTGGGCAGCTGAGGGAAGGAGGGGGTATTGGACAGCTGAGGGAAAGAGGGAGTATTGGATAATTGAGGGAAGGAGGGAGTATTGGACAGCTGAGGGAAGGAGGGGGTATTGGACAGCTGAGGGAAAGAGGGAGTATTGGATAATTGAGGGAAGGAGTGGGTATTGGGCAGCTGAGGGAAGGAGGCAGTATTGGACAGCTGAGGGAAGGAGTGGGTATTGGGCAGCTGAGGGAAGGAGTGGGTAATGGGCAGCTGAGGAGTATTGGACAGCTGAGGGAAGGAGGGAGCATTGGACAGCTGAGGGAAGGAGTGGGTATTGGGGAGCTGAGGGAAGGAGGGAGTATTGGACAGCTGAGGAGTATTGGACAGCTGAGGGAAGGAGGGAGTATTGGACAGCTGAGGGAAGGAGGGAGTATTGGACAGCTGAGGGAAGGAGGGAGCATTGGACAGCTGAGGGAAGGAGGGAGTATTGGACAGCTGAGGAGTATTGGACAGCTGAGGGAAGGAGGGAGTATTGGGCAGCTGAGGGAAGGAGGGAGTATTGGACAGCTGAGGGAAGGAGGGAGCATTGGACAGCTGAGGGAAGGAGGGAGCATTGGACAGCTGAGGGAAGGAGTGGGTATTGGGCAGCTGAGGGAAGGAGGGAGTATTGGACAGCTGAGGAGTATTGGACAGCTGAGGGAAGGAAGGAGTATTGGACAGCTGAGGAGTATTGGACAGCTGAGGGAAGGAGGGAGTATTGGACAGCTGAGGGAAGGAGGGAGTATTGGACAGCTCAGGAGTATTGGACAGCTGAGGGAAGGAGGGAGTATTGGGCAGCTGAGGGAAGGAGGGAGTATTGGACAGCTGAGGGAAGGAGGGAGTATTGGACAGCTGAGGAGTATTGGACAGCTGAGGGAAGGAGGGAGTATTGGACAGCTGAGGGAAGGAGTGAGTATTGGACAGCTGAGGAGTATTGGACAGCTGAGGGAAGGAGGGAGTATTGGACAGCTGAGGGAAAGAGTGGGTAATGGGCAGCTGAGGAGTATTGGACAGCTGAGGGAAGGAGGGAGTATTGGACAGCTGAGGGAAGGAGGGAGTATTGGACAGCTGAGGAGTATTGGACAGCTGAGGGAAGGAGGGAGTATTGGGCAGCTGAGGGAAGGAGGGAGTATTGGACAGCTGAGGGAAGGAGGGAGTATTGGACAGCTGAGGGAAAGAGTGGGTAATGGGCAGCTGAGGAGTATTGGACAGCTGAGGGAAGGAGGGAGTATTGGACAGCTGAGGGAAAGAGTGGGTAATGGGCAGCTGAGGAGTATTGGACAGCTGAGGGAAGGAGGGAGTATTGGACAGCTGAGGAGTATTGGACAGCTGAGGGAAGGAGGGAGTATTGGGCAGCTGAGGGAAGGAGGGAGCATTGGACAGCTGAGGGAAGGAGGGAGCATTGGACAGCTGAGGGAAGGAGTGGGTATTGGGGAGCTGAGGGAAGGAGGGAGTATTGGACAGCTGAGGAGTATTGGACAGCTGAGGGAAGGAGGGAGTATTGGACAGCTGAGGGAAGGAGGGAGTATTGGACAGCTGAGGGAAGGAGGGAGCATTGGACAGCTGAGGGAAGGAGGGAGTATTGGACAGCTGAGGAGTATTGGACAGCTGAGGGAAGGAGGGAGTATTGGGCAGCTGAGGGAAGGAGGGAGTATTGGACAGCTGAGGGAAGGAGGGAGCATTGGACAGCTGAGGGAAGGAGGGAGCATTGGACAGCTGAGGGAAGGAGTGGGTATTGGGCAGCTGAGGGAAGGAGGGAGTATTGGACAGCTGAGGAGTATTGGACAGCTGAGGGAAGGAAGGAGTATTGGACAGCTGAGGAGTATTGGACAGCTGAGGGAAGGAGGGAGTATTGGACAGCTGAGGGAAGGAGGGAGTATTGGACAGCTCAGGAGTATTGGACAGCTGAGGGAAGGAGGGAGTATTGGGCAGCTGAGGGAAGGAGGGAGTATTGGACAGCTGAGGGAAGGAGGGAGTATTGGACAGCTGAGGAGTATTGGACAGCTGAGGGAAGGAGGGAGTATTGGACAGCTGAGGGAAGGAGGGAGTATTGGACAGCTGAGGAGTATTGGACAGCTGAGGGAAGGAGGGAGTATTGGACAGCTGAGGAGTATTGGACAGCTGAGGGAAGGAGGGAGTATTGGACAGCTGAGGAGTATTGGACAGCTGAGGGAAGGAGGGAGTATTGGACAGCTGAGGGAAGGAGGGAGTATTGGACAGCTGAGGAGTATTGGACAGCTGAGGGAAGGAGGGAGTATTGGACAGCTGAGGAGTATTGGACAGCTGAGGGAAGGAGGGAGTATTGGACAGCTGAGGGAAGGAGGGAGTATTGGACAGCTGAGGGAAGGAGGGAGTATTGGACAGCTGAGGGAAGGAGGGAGTATTGGACAGCTGAGGAGTATTGGACAGCTGAGGGAAGGATGGAGTATTGGACAGCTGAGGAGTATTGGACAGCTGAGGGAAGGAAGGAGTATTGGACAGCTGAGGAGTATTGGACAGCTGAGGGAAGGAGGGAGTATTGGACAGCTGAGGGAAGGAGGGAGTATTGGACAGCTGAGGAGTATTGGACAGCTGAGGGAAGGAGGGAGGATTGGACAGCTGAGGAGTATTGGACAGCTGAGGGAAGGAGGGAGTATAGGACAGCTGAGGGAAGGAGGGAGTATTGGGCAGCTGAGGGAAGGAGTGGGTAATGGGCAGCTGAGGGATGGAGGGAGTATTGGGCAGCTGAGGGAAAGAGTGGGAATTGGGCAGCTGAGGGAAGGAGTGGGTATTGGGCAGCTGAGGGAAGGAGGGAGTATTGGACAGCTGAGGGAAGGAGGGAGTATTGGACAGCTGAGGGAAGGAGGGAGTATTGGGCAGCTGAGGGAAGGAGGGAGTATTGGGCAGCTGAGGGAAGGAGTGGGTATTGGGCAGCTGAGGGAAGGAGTGGGTATTGGACAGCTGAGGGAAGGAGGGAGTATTGGACAGCTGAGGGAAGGAGTGGGTATTGGGCAGCTGAGGGAAGGAGGGAGTATTGGACAGCTGAGGGAAGGAGGGAGTATTGGACAGCTGAGGGAAGGAGGGAGCATTGGGCAGCTGAAGGAAGGAGGGAGTATTGGACAGCTGAGGGAAGGAGGGAGTATTGGGCAGCTGAGGGAAGGAGGGAGTATTGGGCAGCTGAGGGAAGGAGTGCGTATTGGGCAGCTGAGGGAAGGAGGGCGTATTGGACAGCTGAGGGAAGGAGGGAGGGAGTATTGGACAGCTGAGGGAAGGAGGGAGTATTGGACAGCTGAGGAGTATTGGACAGCTGGGGGAAGGAGGGAGTTTTGGACAGCTGAGGGAAGTAGGGAGTATTGGGCAGCTGAGGGAAGGAGGGAGTATTGGCAGCTGAGGGAAGGAGTGGGTATTGGGCAGCTGAGGGAAGGAGGGAGAATTGAACAGCTGAGGGAAGGAGGGAGTATTGGGCAGCTGAGGGAAGGAGGGAGTATTGGACAGCTGAGGGAAGGAGGGAGTATTGGACAGCTGAGGGAAGGAGGGAGTATTGGACAGCTGAGGGAAGGAGGGAGTATTGGGCAGCTGAGGGAAGGAGGGAGTATTGGGCAGCTTCGGGAAGGAGGGAGTATTGGACAGCTGAGGGAAGGAGGGAGTATTGGGCAGCTGAGGGAAGGAGGGTGTATTGGACATCTGAGGGAAGGGGGGAGTATTGGACAGCTGAGGGAAGGAGGGAGTATTGGACAGCTGAGGGAAGGAGGGAGTATTGGACAGCTGAGGGAAGGAGGGAGTATTGGACAGCTGAGGGAAGGGGGGAGTATTGGACAGCTGAGGGAAGGAGGGAGTATTGGACAGCTGAGGGAAGGAGGGAGTATTGGACAGCTGAGGGAAGGAGGGAGTATTGGGCAGCTGAGGGAAGGAGGGTGTATTGGACATCTGAGGGAAGGGGGGAGTATTGGACAGCTGAGGGAAGGAGGGAGTATTGGACAGCTGAGGGAAGGAGGGAGTATTGGACAGCTGAGGGAAGGAAGGAGTATTGGACAGCTGAGGGAAGGAGGGAGTATTGGGCAGATAACCCTTTAGGCCAAGTCATGTCTGGGACACTGAAATGGTAGTAACAATATGGAAAGATGGGAAAGAATGCCAGAGCCCTCCATCACAGACCGTTTTCATCACCTCGTGTCTGTGTTCTGTTCTAGATTAATTGATTGAAGTTAATTGCTTTGATATGTCAATGACTCCATTAGCCTTGTTCTGTACGATTACCCTAAGCTTCATTTTGCTCAGGGTGCATTGGGTCCTCATCCTGGGCCAGGAATGTGGGGAAAGTCCCTGCTCCTGGCCAATCATTCACCTTATAAAGGGCAGACGGATGTTTGACCTTTTACAAGGCAACTTAGAAACTGGCAGAAGTGATGGAGACCCCATGTAACTGTCTCCCCTATCTCCATGGGGATTCTGATGGTCTTACATTAACGCAGGCTGGTAGACGCCCAGAGGAACTTGAGGGGGTCACTGATTCCTTTGTGAGCTGATATTTCTTTCTGGTACCTCACCCAAGCACTTCTTTGTGTCCTCGCAAACTTGTACAAGCAGGTTGCTGCTCAGCTTAGCCTAGTGTTTCCTTGAGTGTAGAAGATTAAGGGTGATCTGATCAAGATGTTTTAATAGCATAGACAGAGAGACACTATTTACCCTGGTGGGGTTGGGGGGGTGGGGGGGAAGTTCCAAACAAAGGGGCAAAACAAGGCTGTTCAGGCTTGATGCCAGGAAGCACTTCTTCACACAAAGGATAGTGGAAATCTGAAACTCTCTCCCCCAAAAGGTTGTTGAGGTTGGTGGTCAATTGAAAATTTCCGAACTGAGATTGATGGATTTTAGTTGTGTAAGGGTATGAAGGGTTACAGAACCAAGGCTGATAAATGGAGTTAAGATACAGATCAGCCATGATCAATTTGAATGGGGCTGACTAGCCTCTCCCTGTTCCTTTGAGCCCAATGTCCACACCTAGGCATTTACAAACTCAGTACAATAAATAGTGATCAGGGGCTGATCTTGGTCTCTGGAATCCAACAGATCAATTTCTTTGCCCCAACCAGCTCTCTAATTTGACATCAGCTATCCCAGCACAGGTCAGGGTTAGATCTTAGGATGACCTGCTCTTCATCCACTCGGCCTCTGGGAAGCTTCAAACAACCTAACATTAACCAGAGAGTTGTAGCTCCCTGCGAACATCTGTATAGTCACAGCTGGCCAATGGAAGGGTTAATACAACAATCATCACATCTGGAGCAACTGCCCTGGGTACACTTTGTGTGTGGGTGGTGGCAGGGTTGTGGGGGGGGGGGGGGGCGCGCGGTGGGGAGGTGGAATTTAAATTGACGTTTTTGAAGCCATACTCGATTGTGAATTAAAATCACAAATCAACAATAAAAAACATGCAACACATTTTTAAAAATATTTGAACATAGCTTTTTTTTGTGGAAAGCATGATTCATACACACTGCTGCACATTTATTAAATACACAGCAGCCTTTTCTCATTTTATTTGGTGATATTCCATTTTAAAACAATCTAAAAGAACTCTTTTAAATAAAAACAATATTATCGTGCAGTTTTATTTTACAGACACAGACACACTGTTTTAAAAAATAATTCAGCCATTTTTGCCACTGCTGTAAATGTGGCTCCCGATGGGAGCCTAGAACACAATGGCAACAGCCTTGGATTGAAGACACGTTTGCCTGACCACTGACTCGAAACGAGTAGCATTCGATATTACACAACACTGTCCGTGTTTCAGATCCCCACCTACGGGAGGAAGACATCGTTTTTGAACGCTCTTAAGAGCTGAATTTATTTTCTGTCTCTTGCTCGCTCTCACTCTCCCATCCCCCTTGCTGTTTTTGTGCAATTTTTAGTGCTCATTTCTGCACAAGTGGTAACAATTTGCACCAGTGTCATAAAAGGTTTCGTTTCCAGTGTAAACTGCATGATCTGTGCAAGGTATGGCACGCAAAAAGTGCAACAAAAAAAAGCACAAATTCCAGCTTTTAAAAAATTGGACCCATTCCTAAGGTCTTGTCTTAGTGCTGCTCTTGGAGTAAAACATCTCATTACCATTCTTGAAGTCTGCTGACGAGATTGTTTGTTTGGTCTCAGTAAGTTCTCTTTGCAACGAGTCTTTTAAAGTTTTAGCATGAAGAAGACCTCAGCCTCAGTGCCAATGGTTGGTGGGACCTTGACTTCCTCTGCCACTTGATGGGGCAGAGCCAAGTCCGTGCAAATGCTCTTGGGGACAGAGCAGGCCCCCTCTGGGTTGCCCCTCTCTTCCAGCACGCTGGACGAGTGCCTCTGCCCTAGGTCCCACAGCCGCTGCCTTTCCTGCGCCTGCTTTGCCCGGTTTGCAATGTACCGCACCCGGCTTTGGCTCCTTGACGAAGATCTCCGCAGGACGATCGGGCTGTTCTCCTCGGTCTCTGGAGCCTGATCGGCGGTGGGGGAGGTGATATCGTTCTCCCGCTCGAAGCTTGTGATCCTCCTCAGCTGCTCTGTCAAATTGTCCTGGGTGAGTCTCTTCATCCCGGCTGCCCTGCGTTGCTCACGCATGGGCCTTGTGATAAAGTTCCGACTGATGCTCTTGTACTTGCTGTCAAAGCTGGGCATGATGTCATCAGAAGTCAGGTCACCCAGGCTTTTTGATTTGCTTGGACTGTCTGCTACCTTTTTGCTTTGTGTTATTGATTTTAGAGTTGGGGAAGACGTTTTGAGGCTTTCCATGTATAGCCTACTCCAGGTATGTCGCCTCGAGTTTGACTGGAAGGGAATTGATGATGGTTTTGCCAAGGGCTTCGGTTGAAGGTCATCAACATTTTGCTGGTCACCATCAGATCTTAAATTGGGATTAGACTTGCTTTTGCTAACTTTGGTGAGCATTTCATGACCAGTTGTAGCTGATCGAGGCCTTATCCGTTTATCGGTCAAAAGTCCTTCCAAAGTTTCGTTCTGCCTGCTGCTGAGGTCAGATAAACTCTTCCGAGTCAAATTGGGTAACGACAAGTCAATGACGGTGTCATTTGATGACATACTGGATGACGAGGACATACTATCCCTGTGACTTCCAGAATCCAATTTGCACCAGATTCTATCATTTATGGTCACGTCTGATGACACTGCAGGCACTGGAGATGTACATAGTTGGACAGGAGTCACCAACAATGGCTGTTGACTTTGAATAAGACACCCTTCACAATTAACGCTTCGCACCACATCAGGGTGATCGCTTTTCCTAACATGACAACTAGGGATATTTTTGTCAGACCCGTTTTGAGCACCTTGTGGTGTAGACCTGGGGGTTAAGTCAAAAGTCGGACTTTTCTGGGATTGGGTTAATTCTTTGCTGTCCAATCTCTGAACAGGGTTGTTGGCTGAGGTTCCTGTGGGTGAAGCATCAAGTTGAGCCAGATGGTCACCGAGGAGTCCAGCTCTTTCCCTGCATTGTTCATCTGATGCCAATGAGGATTCTTTTGGGTTTTGAGAAGAGCTGAGTGTGGCTGTGGAGTGATTGACGGGAATGCACAAATCTGTGTTGCCATCAGAAAAATGGGAAGCTCCATCATCATCCTGAGAGTCTTGATGGAAATTTGATGTAAGACAAACGTGAGCATGAAGAGGCTCCTCTTGCTTGTTGCCTCCTGTGAGGAGATCCACGCCCAGGAGAACAGCTCCATTTCCTAATTGTTCCTCACTAACAGATGCCTCTTGGGCCGTTATTGCTCGGTCATTATCGGTAGGGGCCTTCTTGGGTGTTGGTGGTGATGGGCTGCTTTCTGGAATTAGACGTTCGTCTGAGTTGGTGGTTTCATCTCTGGAGCTGCTCATAGTAGACGAGGGCATCTGCTGGGAGTCAGTGCAAGTTCTGTCCTCGAAATGCATAGATTCTTCAGTGATAGTTTCAAGAGTGTGCAAGGGAGTGCTTGGAACTGGATGCGAGAATGGCTGGACACCTGCAAGGGGAAGAGGAGATGAGAGCAATCAATGAATATCAACTGAGCTTCATCACACTCCAGCATATAGTCATGGTGTGTGGATCAGGTCAATGAATGGAAAGCAGGCAAGGCCACAAAGTCAATGGTTTACTTGTGACACTAGAGTTAGAATTAAAACATAAGCTTTCAAAAGCTGTTCTCAAAATATTCTTCCTTCTGTTCTGTTTCTCCCTGCTCTCTTCTCAAGACTGTTGCTCAGTCTTGGGGGTTTGGCTCCATAGGTGACCACGGCCCCCTCGTTCAATCAGCTCTCTTTCGCGATTGGGCCTGGTCAGCAGGTGCCAATGTCCAGAGCAAACATCAGAGCCAAGTCTAACGCCCTGGGTGCTCCACACAGCTGTGCTTGTGTATTCCCAGCAGGGATCACCAACAAGCAACAGTCTTGAACTATTCTCCCTGTCCCCGATTATTCAGCCCCACTTCTAGCTTGACTGAGTGACCAACTGAGTCACATCCCAGGTAGTGTATCTGCAAGACTGAACTATCCTCTGAAACCTAGAACTATGTTGATGGGCTCGGACATTGGGCATTTTAACTTTGCCTGCGGCCTTCAAAACATTGTTAACCTTCCCACACACTGTGACTACCAACTCTCCCATCACATTCACTTCACTGAGACCTCTCCCAACCCAACAATACTAGAAATTTAGTTGGTGTGGGGTTGGGGGGGTGGGGGGGGGGGTTTTGTGGATTCCAAGACACATACCTTCGAAAAAAGCAATTTGTATTTTTTTTTGAAAGACACATGCTCTGCAAAAGGTCTGTCATAAATCAATTACTTCATCTCTTTCAGTTTGAAAATGTCACTGATCTGGAGTAGCCTTTCCTCTCAAGGTGTTGAATGAACTCAATAAGCCAGTTCATCCAGTCAGTTATAATTCATACCTGGATGCACAGGCTATTACAACAAACTGAGACTTCAGCATGACGTCAGGAGCTACTTCCATAATGAAAGCCAACACAGAATAGTTCAGCACGATGCATTCAAACACAAGACAGCACAGTCCAACACTGTTCAACACAGCACAACACAGTTCAACACAGCACAACACATTCCAACATAGCACAACACAGTCCAACACTGTTCAACAGAGCACAACACAGTTCAACACAGCACAACACAGTTCAACACAGCACAACACATTCCAACATAGCACAACACAGTTCAACACAGCACAACACAGTTCAACACAGCACAACACATTCCAACATAGCACAACACAGTCCAACACTGTTCAACAGAGCACAACACAGTTCAACACAGCACAACACAGTTCAACAGAGCACAACACAGTTCAACACAGCACAACACATTCCAACATAGCACAACACATTCCAACATAGCACAACACAGTTCAACACAGCACAACACAGTTCAACACAGCACAACACATTCCAACATAGCACAACACAGTCCAACACTGTTCAACACAGCACAACACAGTTCAACACAGCACAACACAGTTCAACACAGCACAACACATTTCAACATAGCACAACACAGTCCAACACTGTTCAACACAGCACAACACAGTTCAACACAGCACAACACAGTTCAACACAGCACAACACATTCCAACATAGCACAACACAGTCCAACACTGTTCAACAGAGCACAACACAGTCCAACATAGCACAACACAGTCCAACACTGTTCAACAGAGCACAGCACAGTCCAACACTGTTCAACACAGCACAACACAGTCCAACATAGCACAACACAGTCCAACACTGTTCAACAGACCACAACACAGTCCAACATAGTACAGCACAGTCCAACACATTACAGCTCAATCCAACATGGCACAGTCTAACACAACACAGCACAATGCAGTGGGCCAAATCTTCCTGGAACAAGGGCATCTCATTGTGTCTGCCATTAGTTAAAACCTTTTCCTGCATCCTTCAGCTTGCAGAGGTTTTACACTGTAACTTTCTGGAAGTGCGGAGCTGATAACAGCGCGGTGAGAGCAACAGGGCCAACAGTCTATCTGCTTAAACAATGAGAAAGAAACAGAGGAATGACTGAGAAGGAGGGTAATTTAGAGTCAAATCAGGTACAGTAGGGGAAATAAGGAAAGGGACAGAAAGATTGGATCAAGAGAGAAAAAAGGAAAAGTAGGGGGAAATATTGCATTATTTAAGATCTATAACAATAATAGATTACGTGCAGGAAGGGGAGTCAACAGTTTAAATGTTTCCATTTCTGGACCAGAGAGATTGATTGGCGATCATAACCAATTATCACATTGTCAAAGGAGTACTTACACTATTCGTTCTGCTCGTTAACTTTCTGTTGTGAGTTTAATGGGCATTAATGTACAAGTCCAGCAAGTTCTTAAAAATGACGGGGAGGCTGAGGGCATGATACCGCTAGTGTGAAACACTCAGCAGAACGGAATAAATCAACCAGCAAGTTCTGGAGATTCACAACTCACGGCATATCTCTAAATCTCCTGCATGTGTTCACTGATTTGCACATTAATCATGCCTTAACACACTGCTTATTTTCCAGAACGGTTTGGCCCAGTTCATCACAGAACAAAACAAATGGCAATTGACTAGTGCACATAAAAGTCGATATAGTCTAATCTAACCCTGCTCCACATCAACCATTATCGGAATGGTCTGGGTCTCAATTCATTGTAACTTATATTGAATATAGCTGCCTTGTTAGTAGCTGAAGGTCTAGGAACTAGAGAGACTCAGTTGTTCAATACTTGCGAGGTGGTGACATTGAATTCTTCATTGTCTTGTCAGAGCATTGGTGCTGGCTGTCAGAGGGCACTTAACTGGTACCAGCCAAGTTTCCATGTATGACCTACTCCAGGTATGTCTCCTTGGGCTTGACTGCAAGAGAACTGCCAATGCCTTTGTGAAGGGCTTCTGTTGAAGGTCATTAGCTGGTCGCTGGTTACCATCATTTCTTCAATTGGGATTAGACTTGCAGCTTGCTAACGTCTGCACACTCTCCTGCCAGCTCAGAATAGCAGGTTAAAATGGAAGATGGCACCATCTGAGTAGGACATAGGTGGGCAAATCACCCAGTTGATTTTAACTGCCAATCTGCCCAGTTTACTTCATGGGAGGTGGAGGGGATAAGGTTAAAATTGCTCCTGCCTTGTTGGGTGGCTGACCCTCCCTGTGTTCTATGTCTCAGGGACTACACAAATTGGTAGGTACATTCACTATGCCACTGGGGGGAGGGGTTCATCTTTCATTCTTAACAAGTAGATGCACCTAGATGCTGTCATTATGGTCACAGATGAAGCTTCTCTTAGCTTGCTTGGCATCATTGCACAGCCCTTGACCCTGGGGCAAATTCTTTGAAGGGGAAGTGTGAATGCCGTAGAGAACATGACACATCATTGCATCATGAAAACATCATGCGCGTGTTTACCTAATGCTGTAGGAGTTTACCCAACCTTTGTACCAATATTTGTCTCGCCAGTGTAGCGTGACTGGTCACTGCACTAGGTCCTGCCATGAAGAAGCAACCTTTGAAGTTTGCTTGTTGTTTGTCCTGTCCTTGATTTAAATAGTATTCATTGGATGACATTCATCTCGTGTGCAATTCCTTCACAAAATGTCACACAAGTTAACGTTTTAAAAAAATATTTATTCCTGAAAGATTTAATGAAGTCTGCAATGCAGCTGTAGATATTAAAGGATCATTGCTATTCTGGAGATGTAGCTTGATCACGGTTTAACCCGAATGTTAAAGAGAAATGTGCTGCACAGTGATTAGTGATGTATTCCCATCACATCATCGTGTTGATCTGCAGCACACCCAATGTTAACGCACAATATAAGATTGCTGTCGTTCAAACCATGAAAGATCCAGCAAATGTCGCCCCCTGACCAATATAGCACCTCTGGGGGAGATTCATACCTCCACCTAGATCCTCACAACGCGGTTTAATGGCCTTTGGAGGCTAAGAGCGAATCAGTTTTATTTACATTGAAAGTGGCCCCTTGATCAATATGGTATCTCACCAGGGCCATAAGGTATTACAATGCACTGAGTGTACATACCACACCCTTGGACTGTATCAAGATACAGCACAATTCAACAATGAACATGTGTGCATGTACACACAACCATGCACACATGCAACTGTGCACACACTCAACTGTGCACATACCCAACGAACTGTGCACACATCCAACTAACTGTGCACACATGCAGCTGCGCACACATGCAGACATTACAACTTACCGTGCCGATGAAAAGCATCTTTTGTACAATGAAAATATATCATTCTCATCCCTCATGTGATACAGGAATTGTACAACTCATGAGTCCACCTTGGGACTTGGTTCCTTATTATTCACGATTTATGTAACTATCTAATATTTTGCAGCATCCTCGACACAGGAGCTTTCAAATAGGTCTTTCCTGCGTACCCCGGATGATAACAGTATTTGCATCTCTTGGTGCCAGAGAATCTCCTTAACCCTTTGACTTATTCAGTAATAGTCACTATTGTGGTTAGTGAAACGTCAATGAACACACATAGTTGGAACATGCAGGCTTGAAAGTCTTCATTGAAAATGTCACTTGTAATAAGATGCAATGTTTAAAAATCAGGTCATTTAAACTGGAAGATTTCTATGCATAGGTTAAAAAAACACAATTGAGTTTCAGTGAAGATGTCCCAACCATACAGCACAGGAGGAGGCCATTATACCTGTAACCACTTGGCCTAGGCACCAAGTAACAGTAGAAATACAGACATTGGGGAGAGAGAATAGTTGCTAATGAGTGACTGAAATGTTGGACCATTTGGGCCCAATGTTATGAACACTGCAGCATGGACTGGTCAGAATGGGAAGAATAACAGACACCTTTAACAACAGGCGAATTTTGGTTGTCAAGCTGAGGATTGCCAGTGCTGGTATTGCAATGATGTTCGGCTCTGGTACATGTTGTGAATATCGAGCACTCTCAAGTTAGGTATACTGAGACTTTATCACAAAGTACACTGACCCATCAAAGCCCAACATCACCACCCCGCTCATCTCATTGCTATGTGTGGGACCTTCTTATGTGCAAATTGGCTGCCACGTCACCCTACATTACAATGGTGACTACACTTCAAAAGTACTTCATTGGCTGTAAAGCACTTTGTGACGTCATGAGTTTGTGAAAGGTGCTATATAAATGCACATTTTTCCTTCTCCTTTTATCTGAGGGGAATGGGTTTGAAATGCCAATGTTGCACAAGATCATTTACCACATCTAGGACACTGGGGAGAACTCCCTTGCTCTTCTTCGAAATAGCGCTGTGGGATCTTTTACATTCTCTGAGAGCGCAGACAGGGTCTCAATTTAACATCCCATCCAAAAGACAACACCTCTTGACAATGCAGCACTCCCTCAGTAATGCACCGGGGGTGTCAGCCTGGATTATGTGCCCAAGTTACTGGAGTGGGACTTGAACCCATGCCTCCTGACTCCGAGGTGAGAGAGTGCTACCCACTGTGTCAGAGCGACCAAGTCCACTGGTCCCTTGTGTCACATTTACTGTGTATATCTTTTTTGATTCTCGTACATTATCATTTATCAGTCAAGTGTCAAACAGCAAGCTTCAAAATGAAGCCATTTTAACTAAGGTTTGGGCATACAGGAGTCTCTCTCGACTGCAGGCCTGTTCCATAAAGGGCTTTTACAAATCTGCGAAAGCAAGGTGATGTGTGCTAAAGGCAGACCCTACCTCATACCCCCAACTGCCCCCCGTCCCCCAGTCCTCAACATCCCCCAGGGTTGGGACATCTTTGTTCAACTCAGTTTGGAAGGTAAGTGCTTATCACCCAAATAGGTAACAGGTTCAATGAAGCAAGAGGGGAAATTGAAGGCGAGCAGATCGTTACCTTTGTGTTGCTCTCCAAGTCAGTTGTCCACTGCAAGTGGCAGCAAGGGCAGAACATTGCAAACAGTTAAACTCATTAGGAAGCAAAAGATGAGAAAGGAAACACATAAAGGAATTCAGTCAAGTCACACTCAATCGTAAAGAGGCAACGGTTAAAAGGTCAGATTCTCACAGTTTTTCCTTCAATGTAGAACAGTAATCTAGGGGCAATTTTAACCCACCCTGCCCATTGGGGAACTGATGGGATTGGGTTAGAATTACCCATTCACGAACTCTTTAAGATGAAAAGCCCGATTTTACCCCAGCCCACTTGGCGGGAATGAGGAGGGGTTAAAATCGTTTCTGGGGACTCCTCAAAATTTTAACTGGTGATTTTCTGGCTGCGGCCCGCTCCCAGACATGCCAGGGCCTGATTACAGAGGTTGGTGGATGCAATTGTGAAGAGCATGACATTTCAAAGGTGAGTGACTAAAGGCCTGCACAGTCCCAGACCCAACAGAGAAAGCTGGTGGCAAGCTGGAGTGTGATCTCTCCACACTCTGGTGAGTCTTTTTTTTGACTTTTTAAAACTTCCTGTTGGACTGAGAGGAGCAAGATTGTTCATCCTGACCCTATAGGAACTGTGTTCAGTTTTGGTCTCCATAATTTAAGGAAGGATATACTTGCTTTGGAGGTGGCAAAGCGAAGGTTCACTAGGTTGCTTCCTGGGATGACAGGGTTGTCCTTCGATGAGAGGCTGAGTAAATTGGGCCTATACTCTGGAGTTTAGAAGAATGAGATGTGATCTCACTGAAACATACAAGATTTTGAAGGGGCTTGACAGGGTAAACTTGAGAGGTTGTTTCACTGGCTGGGGAATCTAGAACACAGGTACAGTCTCGGGATAAGGGGTTGATCATTTAGGCCTGAAATGAGGAGAAATTTCTTAATTCAAAGGGTTGTGAATCTTTGGAATTCTCTACCCCAGAGGGTTGTGGATGCTCCATCGTTGAATACATTTAAGGTTGAGATAGACAGCTTATTGGTCTCTCAGGGAATTGAGGGATATGGGAAGCAGGCGAGAAAGTGGAGCTGAGGCAGAAGATCAGCCATGAGCATACTGAATGGCAGAGCAGGCTCGACAGGCCGCACGGCTTCCTGCCGCTCCTATTTTTATGCTCTTATGTTCTTAGGAGGAGGAATGCTCGTCCTGGCCACACAAGGTGTCCATAGGTCTACCCTTCCTGTAGCCTGTAGCCATGTGACTTCCCACTCCTGCCTTCCAGCCTCTACATCGTCCCCAGTGGTTCAGGGCGGGAGTCCACCAGGGGAGGACAGCAAAACCAGGCCTGGGGAATAAAATAGCTGACTTTAGCCTTGCTGCACTCCAGGTTAAAATCAGGGTTTAACTCATTGTTAACTCAAAAATTTCGGCTAAAAGGACTGAATGGTGTAGGGAGGTCAAACCAAGTGGGGTGGGGGCGGGGGGGGGGTGGTGATACTCAACTTTTAAAAATGTACAAACTTTTTTTCTGCACCCAACTTCCTTCCATTCATCTAAATTGCTTTTGTTTCTGCTCGGGTTTAGCTTCTTTCCCCTTATGTTATATAGAAATAAATAGAAAATACATCATGGAAATGGGCTATGTAGCCCAACCTGTCCCTTTCCCCCTCCATTTAAGCAAATAGTTCCAACCACATTTAGCTGCCTTGTTCCCTTCAACCCTTTTTCCTTCATCCAATCCAGTCTTGAATGTTTCTGTCTAAACCACAAATCCCAGAAGTGAATCCCATGGCCTCACAACTCTATCGGTGTGAGGATGTGTCTCCTGCCCTCTGCTTTCAGTCTCTCACATTTACTCTTGTATCAATGGCCACTCGTTCCTGAACGTTCAACTGGAAACAGTCTGCTTCCATCTAGCCTGTCTCACCCTTTCAAAATTGTTGATGGGGTGAATGCAGGGTTAGGGATACATGGATTATGAGGCCAGCGTCGCATCACATCATGAGCATGATTGAAATACCCTCAGTCAAGGCCACCCAGGCTAATTTATAAGCCCTTTGTGCCAGTTGAGATTAGCTATATCAGCAGAGGCTAGAGGTCAAATATTGCTGGTCTGTACAGTGCAGTGCTTTTCCCCACTTATATCAGTTAAGTTACTGGATGCTGCATTGCTTTTCCACTTTGGGAACAGTAGGAGATCAAGGAAAAGGACGACCATGCTGGCACTTAAGAGAGACTCAGCCAGAGTGTCGAATGGGATGTCACCACCAAGATGGTTGTAAAGAGACCAATTTGATCTCCATGCTCCAAAGCCTGAGGCAATCTAAATCCATACACCCACCAAAACGTCTAGACATTTGGCAGGTTTGAACCATTTTGAAGACATCCTTTAAGGGAAAAGAAAGAAAAGAATCCTTTAAAACGCTAGGCGGGCAGTGCATGAGAAACTAGAAAATAAGCAGCTCTAACTTAGTGTTCCACTTCCACGTTGTGCAAGTTTTCTCAAGCGATAACGGATGGCAAAACCTATAGTTGGCGTGATGTTCTGGGTCAGTCAGAGGGTTTAGGGTTCGGCTGGACACGGGAGATACTGACCAGAGGAACCGGACGATCTATAAAGCAAAAGATGGGTCAACAAAATGGTCCATTCAGGTCTTACCCGTGGAAAAGATTGGAGACTTGCTTCGGATTTCCTCCATCTTTTGTACAAACAAAGAGTTCATTTCACGTTGAAGGGTGCCTGCACACTTCTGAGGGTTCTGCGGCAAGTGATACGAGTGCTCCAGACCGCTCAGATTCTCGAGGCTTTCAGACTCAGGCGAGTTGCAGCCCTTGCTGGCAACCTCCAATTGGTCGACCTCTCCGCTGCTGCAGCCGACACCGTGGACAATCTGGCATCGCCACCTTTGCTTGGGTTGGCATTGGACCGCGGGAATTAATCGCTCATTCTCGGAGGAACCCCGCTGACGTGCCCGCTTGGCCGCTGCCAGGGAATCTGGCTGGTGGACACGCTCCTTCCACTTGCGTTCTAGATCTGGGCTCTCCCTAGAACCAATGACGCATTTCATGCAATTGGTGGCCATGCCAATCCTACCGCAGCCATTTATGGCACACCTGGTAAACACGCCTTGCCTCTGCTCCTCGGGGTCCAGTATGCGCACTCGGTGCGCCCGCCTTAAAGGCTCGCTAAACACCACACCCGTAGTCGCACGTGGCTTCTCACCTTCCCCCGACCCCTGGCTCGTCCCCTTACCTTTAAAGGCCTCTGTCTGCACTTCCCCATCGGTGCCAGCCCTTTCAGCACCTCCCAGAACAGTCTCAGCACATTCAGCATCCTGCTCAAACCGGGGCTGGGATGTGTCGTCAGACTCACTCGCTCCCTCTGAACTGCAGTCTTTGGTATCTAGAACGATTTGAGGAAAGCCCTTTTTGCTCTTCTGGTGCCCTTTGGTGGGAGCACTGGCAGTCCTGCGGAGGATCTGGCTGCTAAAAGAGTGTTTGCGAGTGAGCAGGACAGCAACATGACTGTCGAGCGAAGCTTGCTTTGGATTTCTGTGGAAAAGGCCCTTTAATCCCATGACTTGCTTGATCTGCGGAAAAGACAAACAAAAACAAAACAAAAGCCCGAGTTTAAGAATCAATCTGAGCCTCAAGGCAACCCTGATATCCAACAGCGGCTATGTTGAATTGGGGCCTAATGAATCATAGAATCTCACAGCACAGAAAGAGGCCATTTGGCCCATCATACCTGTGCCAGCTCTTTGAAAGAGCGATCCAATCAGTACCATTTCCCCCTCCCTTTCCCCATAGCCCTGCAAATATTTTCCCCCTTTAGGTATTTATCCAATTCTTTTTTGAAAGTTACAACTGAATCTGCTTCCACCGCCCTTTCAGGTAGCGCAATCCAGATCACAACAACTCACTGTGTAAAAAAATCTATCCTCATGTTGCCTCTGGTTAGTTTGCCAGTTACCTTAAATCTAAGCCCTTTGGTCACTGACCCTCCTGCCACTGGAAACACCTATTTATCTGCTCTATCAAAAGCCTTCATAATTTTGAACAACCCTATGAAGTTTCCCCTAACCTCCCCTGCTGCAAGTTGCTGTAATCATCAATAATTCCTACTGGGCTCAGTGTAACCATTCAATTGGATGGGATCCTCAGGAGACTATTTCAAACAGTAACAATAGCAAGGTGTCAATGTGTCTCAGTACCCAGTGACACAACAGGAGCAGTGTTACTGTCAATGATTTACGCTAGCTATCAATACTCCAGTGTCAGTGGGTCTTCCCTGTGCATTATCAGTGTAGAATCCCTCTGATTCACAATGACCAATGTAGCATCAATGTTAATGTGATTCAAGTTGTACATTGATGCTATCAGTAAGGCACCTCTGGGCACTGGTGCGAAAAAGGAACCTCCCTACTTTGTCTGGCTTGGATTCAAACCCAGGTGCCCCAGTAAAAAGGTAGCCTGGAGCAAAATATATTGATGACAGCAGGATTGTAACTTCAACTCCTCAAACTGGCTAAAGACTCCTGATGACCCGATGCTGCTTTCTCACTGCCATCCCCAGGTTTTTGCCATCCTGTCCTTTGAGTTATAGATTCATGCAGTACAGAAGGAGGCCATTCGGACTGTCATAGTTGTGCTGGCTCGTTGAAAGAGCTGGGATGCAGTGCTCGCAGCTTCGAGGTAACTGTTGGTTCTGTGTGAGCCCAAACAGGAACAGATGGCCGAATATTGACACCTGAGCCCAACCCTGTGCTCTCGCAATGTCCAAATGTGCTCACCGTCGCTGTATAGAGAGGGCCCTGGCTAATTTCACCGCCCACCCCACTTTTCAGCTATGACACTCTAACTCAGGCTGGGGCTTAGCGTCTGGCTTAATGCTGCTCAATGCAGTGAGTGTGTTAACCAGCTCAGCAGGACCTTTATACTTATCAAACACAAATGATGATCGTGAATTCTTGAACCAAAGCTTAAGATGGAAATGGTTACAAATGAATATACCAGACACTAACAGCACAATAAAAAATCAGTCAAAAAATGAATAACAATTTTCCGTTGAATAATCAACAGACTCTGTGTACACATCCTGTCTGGTTCATCACAGACTGAATGAGGGTAATTTAGACTTTGTGCGATGGTGTGAAACAGATGACAGCGCGTCGGCAGCTAGTTTTACATATTACCCGATATTTATTTCACTGACTTCAAAGTATGTGTGAGGTTTAACAGGCAGCCGATTCACTATCACCTGCATTACATCATTGGACAGAGTCAGAAGTTACGCCAATGAATGTTGGACAAGAACACAGGCTAATTCAGTCATCACAGGGCTGAACTTTCACCACTGAGGCAGGAAAAAGAAGCTGGGGTTGTTTCCAGGTCGGAAACCCGCCTCTGGAGGGGGGAGCTGATTAAAGTTAAGATTGGCATGGAGACAGGTTTCCTGACTAATTAAAGGTGGCGAACGGGCTCTCGAAGCTGGAGGGCTAACCAGAGACCTTGCGGCTTCAGAGGAGCACCTGGCTGCAGTACAAGGTAAGTAACTGAGAGGATGCTTCAAAAAGGTGTACTCTCAGACACTTCTTAAAAATGTTAATAAGAAAACACAAAAAAGCAGCCAGGCTACTACTGTTTGTGGTGTGAGGGATCCTCTCTACAGGATGGTCTTTGGCTTTAAGCAAGGCAGGGAGGATCTGTAGGCCTGCCAGGAGCGCTGACACCCTGACCTGCCACTGTGTGCCTTACTCCAGGCAGTTGATATGCCCCCCCACCCCACCCTGTTGTGTTGCGGAACTGGAGGTCGACCTCCTAAACGTACCTTTAACAAGTCTCTTAATGATCATAATTGCCTGCCCGTGTCGTGGAGGTGGGTGGCCTTCCTCAAAATCGCTGGCACCAGGAATGGCATCCGGCAACTGACACACTGGCAAACGCTGTATTTTCAGGATACCCCACCCTCCACCCTGGCCTCCATTCCCGAAGTCAGAGGGCCCCCAAAATTCAGCACCTTGCAACAGATTGTTAACATGGTACACACTTACAACACACACAACACACAGCATAAACACACACAACACAAAGCAAACACACACAATATAAACACACTGCATAAACATACACAACACAAAGCAAACACACACACACAATATAAACACACTGCATAAACACACACAACACACAGCACAAACACCGACACAATATAAACACACTGCATAAACACACACAACACACAGCACAAACACCGACACAATATAAACACACTGCATAAACACACACAACACAAAGCAAACACACACACAATATAAACACACTGCATAAACACACACAACACACAGCACAAACACACACACACAATATAAACACACTGCATAAACACACACAACACAAAGCAAACACACACACAATATAAACACATTGCATAAACACACACAACACACAGCACAAACACACACACACAATATAAACACACTGCATAAACACACACAACACAAAGCAAACACACACACAATATAAACACACTGCATAAACACACACAACACACAGCAAACACACACACAATATAAACACACTGCATAAACACACACAACACAAAGCAAACACACACACAATATAAACACACTGCATAAACACACACAACACAAAGCAAACACACACACAATATAAACACATTGCATAAACACACACAACACACAGCACAAACACACACACACAATATAAACACACTGCATAAACACACACAACACAAAGCAAACACACACACAATATAAACACATTGCATAAACACACACAACACACAGCACAAACACACACACACAATATAAACACACTGCATAAACACACACAACACAAAGCAAACACACACACAATATAAACACACTGCATAAACACACACAACACAAAGCTAACACACCCACAATATAAACACACTGCATAAACACACACAACACACAGCACAAACACACAATGTAAACACTGCATAAGGACACACAACACACAGAATGCACACACACACAATATAAACATTGCATAAACACACACACTATATAAACACACTGCATAAACACACACGACACAAAGCAAACACACACACAATATAAACACACTGCATAAACACACACAACACAAAGCAAACACACACACAATATAAACACACTGCATAAACACACACAACACAAAGCAAACACACACACAATATAAACACACTGCATAAACACATACAACACAAAGCAAACACACACACAATATAAACACACTGCATAAACACACACAACACACGGCATACACACAATATAAACACTGCATAAACACACAACACACGGCATACACACAATATAAACACTGCATAAACACACAACACACGGCATACACACAATATAAACACTGCATAAACACACAACACACACACAATATAAATGCTGCATAAACACACACAACACACGGCATACACACAATATAAACACACTGCATAAACACACACAACACACAGCACACACACAATATAAACACTGCATAAACACACACAACACACAGCACACACACAATATAAACACTGCATAAACACACACAACACACAGCACACACACAATATAAACACTGCACAAACACACACACTATACAAACACACTGCATAAACACGCACACACACAATATAAACACTGCATAAACACACACAACACACAGCACACACACAATATAAACACTGCACAAACACACATACTATATAAACACACTGCATAAGCACACACACAACACACACACATAAGCACTTACACATGCATAAATACACACAAATATACACGTGTAAATACACTCACATATACATGCGTGCATCAAGATGGTAAATCACACCTTTCAGTTTCATACTGTTGTTACCTTTAAGTTGTCTATAGGCCACCAGGTTATTTTTAGCAGTGTAGTCACCAGAGTTTCAGTAAAGGTAACAGTGGGTGTGTGAAATGTTTGGACTGTGCCCACTCGCACTGTGAAACGCTCAGCAGCACAATTACAGAGTCTGTCATGCAAACCTGGTTTTGTCAGGAGAGAACATTTTGAGCTGTGTAACATCGAGGCTGAGCTGCTGTGGGTTACAGGCCTGTCAATGATGGGAACTTTCTGAGGTGATGAACTAAGACTGTCACCCAAGGAGTTTGTTATGCAAAAACTTTGATATATTTTGGCTCCAGTGGATATTTCTTCATGAGGGTAATGATGCTGTTGTAGAGTCTGTGGTGAAGACTAACAGGAGACCCTTTGAGCAAACAGAAGGCCAACCCATTGACTGTTTAGATACTGATATTCTAATGAACCAGGGGAAAACAAAGAAACACAGGAAGATTTAGGGCACAGAAAGAGGCCCTTTGGCCCATTGGGAGTTAGTGATTTTGCATCCACTTGCAGTTTGTTTTACATTCATGGGGTAATTTTAATATATTCATAAATATACTATCACAAAATCAAAATTAACCCCATTGTATAGCAAACAGGCTGGCATTGATGACGTGGGCTAAAGAAAATATGAATAAAAACATATTGAAATCTCCGCATCTTTACGAAACACCAAGGAAGGGGTATGAAGGAAGCAAAGGGAACTGGGAGCACAATGGGAGATAGAAGCAATTATGGCTGAGAGCCACATACTTACTGCTGTTGGCTTCTACTTGATATAAAGTTTGGCTTTGCTGATCTTTCTGAATTTTTTGTGAGCTGTAAATAATTTTTTTTCCCCCCAGCTCCGCCAACCTCTCTGCAACATTCTACCACAGCCTGGAGAGTGGGCACATATCCTGCTTTCAGGGATCTGCTAGCTCCACTCTAGAAACAATAGCAACAACAATCTGTCTTTATATAGCGCCTTTGTTCTAAGGCGCTTCACAGGAGCGTTATCAATCAAAATGTGACACTTCGCCATAAAAGGAGACAGGTGACCAAAAGCTTGGTCAGGGATAGGTTTTATGTTGCGTCTTAGAGGTGGAGAGAGAGGTGGTGTGATGAAACACAATAGGCTTAATTAAGTAGAATTTAGATATAGTTAATATATTACACCTTTTTGAATTAGAGATTGAATAAATGGTCAGTTTTTAAGACTCATTGAAATTCCCCTTTAAGAAGGTAGAGTTAAAAATTCCAAGGTCTTTCAAGGTTTCTGCTACAATGGAATTGGAACATGACCCACGTTGAAACATGCTGTGTGACATCAGTAAGAGGTAGTTATAAACTTAATTAGTTGATAGTGTTGGTGATGTAGACAGACCGATTCAAAACAAGAGTTCAAGGTACCATAAAAAATAATTATAGATAATAAAATAACAAACTGAAATGGTACTTATGAAAACAGATGCTAAGTAAACCCACTTATAAACATTTTGACCAGATAAATGCTCACAACTTCAAAAGCAGAGGCTTTCCAGCAAAAACATTAAGTGGGGGTGGTAGCTAATGATATTACCATATGTGAATGTCAAAAGCAGGAAAAACTCACACAGAAAGGTAACACCTATATTCTAAAATGTCAGATGATAGTTTAGAAGCAGTATAAACGTGAGGGTTTTTGAAACAAAAAACTAGGAGTATTGAATTCCTCATCAATGCTTCTCACCCTATGGCTTACTTGGGGAATTTAAGGTAAAAGTTCTAAGATAATATCAAGGTTGAACTTTTGGATTCTATTTTAGAAATAAGATTATGTGTTACATCTCTCAGCAATCTTTGATATTGTGGTATACTTATCCACTTAAAGTGTATTGCATGTTCAATTCTTTAATAAATATATAAAAGTTAATAAATTGTCTCATGTAGCATTCTGTATACAACTACAAGAATCCCCTCTCTGTGTCTCTTTAAGTGGAGAGATACATATTGAAGAGAGTTTCCCAGACCCTTATAATATCTGGGATATATTAATTATTTAAAAATAGGCTATCCGAAAGATGGTAATATTCTCTGTTAGTTTTCTTTCTTTGAGGGAAGACTAATTCAGTCCCTTGGGCCCAAATAAGTATCTATAAGAATTTGTCCGGTTTGAACTTAGTGAAAGCAGATTCATAGGGATGTACGCTTGAGTCAGTTTAATCCTTATAAGGATTTAAAGTCATAAATCACTTCAGTGGAGAGAGGGAATTCCAGAGCTTGGGACCTTGTCAGCTGAAGGCACAGCCACCAATGGTGGAGCAATTAAAATTGGGGATGGGCAAGGTCAGAATTGGAGGAGCGCGGAGATATTGGAGAGTTGTAGGGCTGTAAGAAGTTTACAGAGATAGGGAAGGGATGAGGCCAGGGAGGAATTTGAAAACAAGGATGAGAATTTAAAAATTGAGTTGGTGCCAGAGCAGGAGGCAAAGTAGGCGGGAGAGCACAGGGGTGATGGGTGAACGGGACTTCGTGTGAGATAGGACATGGGCAGCAGAGTTTTGGATGAACTCAAGTTTACAAAGGGTACAAGCTGGGAGGTCTACCAGGAGAACATTGGAATAGTCAAATCTAGAGGTAACAAAGGCATGGATGAGGGTTTCAGCAACAAGTGGTTTCTGCTGCCGGTTGACAGGTAGGCTTAGCTCCAAGTTTCCCTCTCGGGGAAGCATCTAATTGTTGTTTGGCGTCTCATCCATAGGGGCTGAGCCTTTGGTCAATACAACATAAGCAGGTTATTTGGCCCCCTGTCCATGTCAGTATTTACTCTCCACACAAGACAATAGTCCCAACCACATCTATCAACCCTGTTCCCTCCCTTCAACACCATTTTCTTTCACCAGCCTATCCAATCTAATCTTTAACGTTGGCCTGGGGCAGAATTTTCATAACTTATGAAACAGCAGAACCATTGGACTCTGTACCAGCTCTTTAACCAGGCCATGGCATTAGCATGCCACTTCTGGATTCCCCAACCAATCAGGGAGGGTGGGTGGGATCACACGCTGGATCTGTCAAAGGAAGGATTTCTAATTAAAGGGACCATGGCATGGGCTACAATGGCTCACCTACACATGGATTTTTGAGGCTGCAGCAACCACAGGAATGGAGAGGAGACCGGGGAAGGCTGCTCCATGGGGGTCCCACTGTTAGCTGGAGGTCCTGCTGTGGGATTTGAGGGACTGCAGTGAGGTGATCTTTCCCAAAGAAGGACGGAAGAGGACCACCTCCACAACTAGGCAGGAATGGATGGAAGTGACAGAGAAAGTCAGCAGCAGAAGTCTGGCCCTTCCAACCTGAAGACAGTGCACCAAGAGGATCCAGGAGCTCAGGAAGACAGGAAAGGGGAGTAGCATAGCACTTTGATGTGGCAAGCCCCACACTTTGACTTTCCCAGCATTCTCCTGCACAGTGCTCCTCAGGACAACACACCTCTCTCTCTCCAGGCACCTCATATCCCCATCTGAACAGCCAACACTCACACTCACCCTCATCTTATTGCCCTCTCGCACCCATGCCGCACATTCACCATCCACAAATGTTGTCCTTCCCTGCTATCTACTCAAACCATTTCTAGCACTCATAACCCTCTGCTTTCTCTCCTTGCAGGAGAAGAGAGCACACAACTTTGAGGAGAGGCAGAGACTAGGGGGGGTGGCCCTCCAGTGACAGGAACCTTGACAGCTACTGGCAATGTGTGCCCACCTGGCCCACTGGGAAGGAGGTCTTGTTTCAGGAGGGTGCAGATGTCAGCAACGACCTGCAATGAAAGCCTATGTCTCCTGAGGAACTAGTGCTTACAGTGTCGAGAGAGCTGATCTTCTGCCTGCAGACCCTGTGTTGTCTCCTTGCAGCTGGATCTCTGAGTCCATCCCCTTTGCCCTGTGGAGTGGAATGTGGCTGAGGAGAAGGCACCTGATGCTGATGTTGCTCCTGCTACTGTTGGTGTTTCTGCTTCTCCTGCTGTTCATCAGAGGTGCAAGGTAGAGCTACAAAAGTTTCTCCCATGCCATGGTGAAGACTGGCAGCAGGAAAGTGCATAGAAAGTGACTGAAGTGCAAGACAGGTGAAGTGACTTCCAAGACGTTGACAATCACCTGTCAAGCACTGATAACACTCTCTGAAAAGAAGTCCTGTGAGCAGCAGCCGCCTCTCACCTGGCCATGGCTGCAGCTCATCAGTTCACTGATAAAAGACTTCCCAGCCTGTCAGTTTCACTGAAGAAGCATTCCTTGCAGTGCACTCGCCTCGGTGACCCTGGCGAGTTGCTGACAGCTCAGGAAATAGACTCTCCGGCTGTTAAAGGCAGAATTCTTGGGTAAAGCAGAACTTATTGACATTTTTGAATATTTAGATGACTTACCCAACAGCTGCATGGGGGTTCCCTGCTCGCCTTCAAACCTGCTCGAGGGCGGGATGATTTTGGGTTCCCAACCCGACGTCAATTTTAGGAATTTAGCTCCCTGCAAGCATCCAAACCCTCCTCCCCCTGCCTGTAAAAATGTGCCACCCACCAACCCCCCCATACTTTCTGTCTCAATCACTAACCCTGGAAGTGAATTCCACAGCCTCAAAGCTCTCTAGAGTAGATCCTGATTCTGTGCGACAGTGTAAAATGAGTGACAGTGAGTCGGCAGCCTGCTATACATCACATCACTGCCAGTTATTATTTCAATTGAAGTTAAGATCTACCCTTTTGTGTGAAGCAGTTTCTCCTGCCCTCTGTTTTAAATCTTTTACACTTAGTCTTTTATCTATGGCCCACCTCGTTCCTGACCCCTCAACCATTGGAAACAGACGGCTTCTCTCTACCCTGTGCCTCTTATCATATTTTAAAACACTTTGTTACATCATCCCATAGTTCGAATGAAAAGATTGCCAATTTTTTTGGAAGTATTTCTTCATACCAGACAGCTCGCAATAAATGTGGACTGTACCGTCTCAAAATATCATCTTATAGTGTGGAGCTCAATACTGCACACATAACTCTAACTGAGGTCTTATTAGGGTTTTGTGTAGGCTCCTCATCACCTCTTGGCTTTTTATATTCCATGAATTTTGTGATTAAAATGTTTTGAGTTAAAACCTAGAATTCCAGATCAACCTGCATGTGGGATGGGAGGGAAGCAGGGGATTCAGGGCCGCATTACCAGAACAGTTACAGGCCTACAATTCCTGACTTCAGGAATTATCTGCCTTTAATCCCCAGACAATGTGCATTTAAGAGAGAAATAACTTATCAAATAGTGGATCCTGTTCTTGTTATTTTACAAACTCTCTAGCATGGATTGATCAACCAAGTCAAGTTCTCTTGGCGTGTGGGTAGTCAAATGAAGTTTGCTGACAATTTATTGTGTCATAGAATTACATCAAATTTACATCACAGAAACAGGCCATGTTGGTGTTTATGATCCACACGGGCCTCCTCCCACCTTACTTTATCTCACCCTACCAGCATATTCTTCTGTTCCTTTCACCTCATGTACTTATATAGCTTCCCCTTAAAGGCATCTATGCTTTTTGCCTCAACTACTCCATATGATAGTGAGTTCCACCTTCTCACCATTCTCAGGCTAAAGAAGTTTCTCCTGCATTTTTTAATTGCATTTATTTGTGAATATCTTATATTTGTGACCCGTGGTTTTGGACTCTTCCCCAAGTGGAAACATCTCATGTCTACCCAATCAAACCCCTTCATAAGTATAAAGACCTCTATTCGGCCACCTCTCAGCCTTCCCTTTTGTAGGGAGCAGAGCCCCAGGCTGATAGTTATAATCTCTCAGTTCTATCACAAGAATGAAATAAGCAAGCCCTTTTAGAACAGCTGACCAGACACTGCAGACCAAATGTTTGGCTTTACCCAAAACTATGTGCGGATGAAGTGCTGGCACAGTGTGTTAAAACCCTAATGTGGTGTGGCACAGGATGGCAGGGCCTGGGATGGTACGTGATCATTCACAAGTCAAGTTCCTGATCTCAGCCTTGTTGCTGGAGGAGGATACGATGCGTGTACTAGGTGTCTCTCCACCTTTGGATCTCCTTGAGGCCTGTTTCACAACAGCACAAGCATCCGCCAGACAATAGGTCACATACCTTCCTATCTGGCGAGTGATAGTGTGGGCTGGCTCAAGAAAGAAAAGAAAGCACACTCGTCATGAGTCCAGAAGATTGAGGATGGTCTGATCGAGGTGTTAAAATAGGGTGGTTGAAATCTGAAATTCTCTCCCCCAAAAGGCTGTGGGTGCTGGGGCTTTCAAGAGTGAGATTGATAGATTTTAGTTAGTTAAGGGTATCAAGGGATATGGAACAAAGGTGAGCAAATGGAGTTGAGGTACAGATCAGCAGTGATCTAATTGAATGGCTGAATAGGCTGGAGGGGCTGAATGGCCTCCTGCTGGTCCTAAAGCTCCTACAAGGTTACTGGAGTCCATTGAGTCTTACGCTCGAGCAATTTGACCATTTGGCAAATTCTTCCAACTGCTCTGGGAAAACAGAGAGAGATAAAAGCAGGTCTGCAAGCACCTGCGAAGAGAGAAACGGAGTTAACATTTTAGGTCAATGTTCTGATGAAAGGTCATTGACCTGAAGCGTTAACTCTGTTTCTCTCTCTACAGGTGCTGCCTGACCTGCTGAGTATTTCCAGTATTTGCTGCTTTTATTTCAGATTTAGGAACTCCCTGCCAAACAGCACTGTAGTATACCTGCACCAGATGGACTACAGCAGTTTAAGGCGGCTCACCACCACCTTCTCAATGACAATTCGGGATGGGCAATAAATGCTGGCCTAGCTAATGATGCCCATATCCCATGAAACAAATAAAAAGAAATTTCCAGCATCCATGGTATTTTGCTTTTGTGTTGTAGAGAGGCATAATGCCCTGACTTCCAGTTTTTTATTAGTTTGTGGGATGTGGGCATCGCTGGCAAGGCCAGCATTTATTGCCCATCCTTAATTGCCCTTGAGAAGGTGGTGGTGAGCCGCCTTCTTGAACCGCTGCAGTCCATGTGGGGTAGCTATACCCACAGTGCTGCTACGAAGGGAGTTCCAGGATTTTGACCCAGCGACAGTGAAGGAACGGCGATATAGTTCCAAGTCAGGATGATGCGTGACTTGGAGGGGAACTTGCAGGTGGTGGTGTTCCCATGCAACTGCTGTCCTTGTCCTTCTAGTTGGTAGAGGTCGTGGGTTTGGAAGGTGCTGTTGAAGGAGCCTTGGTGAGTTGCTGCAGTGCATCTTGTAGATGGTACACACTGCTACCACTGTGCGTTGGTGCTGAAGGGAGTGAATGTTGGTGGTAGATGGGGTGCCAATCCAGTGATACAATCCAAGCTGCCATTCCCCAGACATATCCATCACATCATTCCACACCCCCCTCCCCCCATGAATGATGTAGACTATAGTTATCTCCACCAATTTCTTCCTGTCCTACTCTTCCTACTTTTCCTTGGCTAGAGTCCTCCTTTCTTCACAAAATTGCAAGGCCCTGTGTAGGCATGAAATTCTTAAAGGCAAGGGGATGGGGCTGGGATGAAACTCTTTAGGATTAGGAAAAAATGCATAGCCCATTGAGGGCACATGGTTAGTTACTGGTGAAATATGTTTGGTGGAAGTAGGTGTGCAGCCAGTATGAGTTCTGGTGGCAATCCAGTTGATGTTAATCCAAAAAATATGTGGTAGCACCTTTGGCGTAGCCATATAAAACCATGCTGTTATGAAACAATAAAAAAGCATTGATTCTTGAATCAAAAGGGCAGTGATTCAAGAGCCGGAGGTTTACGTTTCTTCTAAAAAAAAGCAATGCCTTAAAAAAAAAAATCTGTTTATACAGGCAGATCCAGGGGCTGCATTGTAGGCTTTTAAAATAGTTTTGGTCATGCAATTTTCGGTGAGCTTGTCCAATATTCTACCCCATGACTTCTACGTCAGGGGCTAAGCAATTAAAAACGTGGGACCAGACCAGTCACATTTCTTTCCAGTCTCAGAGATATTCTTTACTGGAGACCAGAGGGAAGGGGGCACCATAGCAAGCCAAATGGTCAATACAGGTATACCCCAATCTTTGAATGGGGTATCTACATGGTGGAAGGTAGGGGGAAATACTATCTCCCATTCTGCTATTGTCTAGTAAAACATCTCTCCCTAAGAGTGCAATTGTTATTAAAGAGTGAGGCACGGTGATATCACTAAAGGTAAATGTTACTGTATTGATTTGTCTGCTGTCATGGCCAAGGGCAAGAGCTGGCGCCATGCCAACTGCCCGGGTTGGTCTAAAGTGTGGGGACGGACAATGCAAGGACTTGCGAGCCCCAGGGATCCGCTGAGGGTTAAAAGCCAGCAAGGAGATTGGTGAGCCCTTGTTTTAATCCGTGGTCAGTTCAAAAACGTATTGAGGCAAATTGGGAATCAGCAGAAGTGCAAAAAAACCCCCCAAAGACAGATGATCTAAAATGGGAAAGGAACAACCATTGGCTTTTTACGGGAAAGTTGGAGGAATCGACCAACTTCTGTCCAAGTGTGACTAAAAAGTGCCCTAAAGTGAAAAACATGTTTAATGCTCAGCACAGTTAACACTCTCTGGTCACACATAACTTGTTGACATACATGTGCTGCTTTCCCGAATAGAACAAGGTTCCATATAATTAAGCATGTTTTAGGATCCCCAAGTGACCAAAGAAACATTTCTGGACATTGATGGCTAATCTAAGCTTCTCCTAAGTGTCAATTATCTTTCAGCTTATACATAGCTCAGGTCTGACTTAGCCAATCATAAAAATCCCATGTATCGGATTGGACAATTCAGAACTGTTGCTAGGTTAAGAAACATACATTGAACCTGCAGCTGAAGTAATGATGGCCCAGGCACTGTAACGGGATTTCAAAGGTTTGGACTCCACCCATATAAAGTTGGACCAAAGCGTGAAGTTGCCTTTCCCAGAGTCAGCCCTGAACATCACATTGGTTGTTTGTATTGTCTATCGCACCCTGGATCTGTCAGTGCATTCTCCGTTTGTGATTATCAAACATGTACACGGTACATATCAAAATAAAAATCCTAAATCTGCAAGTCAGAGGGTTAATGCAGTTAAGACGGGCAAGCACAGAGGGATAGGGTGACATTCAAATCCATGTATGAGCTGAAATTAGTGTGTCAAAGCAAATCAGAAACATCAATGCTAATGATGACACTAGCAAAGAAGCATGCAGCTTTGTGATTGATCTCACTACACCTTCCCTGAGTCAGGACAGGCACCTTCAGGGCTCCTAAAAACTCTGAGCGTGTGAAAGTGGAGGTTTAACAGAGAGAGTTGCACTGTAAATCACAAACAGACAAAGTGAAAGTTGGTAAGAAAACAGATTTTGCATACAGGACATTAACATTGCTGCTGTAGCACTCGCAACAATCTGACGAGACATACAGGGAATACATTTTAAAACATCTCTGTATCAGCGGGGGCAAGCTTCACTGTTCCACCGTATCACTGGATGGCAGTCACTGGTATCGCTGTTTACGTGTTAATCCAGTTTACATCTCAAAAGAATGCACCAGGGTTGGAAATCTGGTGCTTCACCTCTATTTGTAACAATAATGGCATTAATACTGTGCGTATAAGGAGTCACCTACACCAGCATTGACAATGGTATATGTTAATACTGGAGCTGCATGGTGTGGACATATACAGGTGGGCACTGGGACTAATATTGCAACTGAAAGTCATACTGATACTGAGATTGGAGTTGGAGGCTACTTACCGGCAGTGAAACCAACCTTCAGTATACAGCTATTAGCAGTGTTATTGGGGATCATGGATAATCTCCTGAATCTGTGCTAATATTTATACAGAAATAGTGGCAGCAGATAGGCACAGGTAAAACAGACTTGCATTTATACGGCCCCTTAACACGGCCCTCAGAAATGTCTTAAAATGCTTCGCGCACATTGAGTTACTTTATCGTGTTATTATGTAGGCATGAATTGACATACATCAATGAAATAAATGGCTAGTTAATCAATTTCCAGTGGTCTTAGTTGGGGTGGGGTGGGTGGGAAGGGGATTGTTGGCCAGTACGTTTGTGGAGCTCCCGGGTGTTTTCCAAAATCCTGTCATCTTTGACACCATCTGAATCACCAGATGGGCCCTCAGTTTAACTTCTCAAATGAAGGGCTGCGCCTGTGACTCTGCAGCACTCCCTCAGTACTGCGCTGGCATTGGCAGCTTAGAGTACGGGTTCAAGTCTCTGGAGTGGGACTTGAACCCACAAATCTTTCTGAGTCAGAGCCAAAGAATGACACCAATGGAACTGATCTACTGGGAGAAGTGGCATTGGGTTTGTAACTGGCAAGGTGTCAGGTACTTGTCCATAGTAGTCAAACACCTTCTTCCATTCCAAGCAAGTTCTCTATATTCTCTTCAACATTCAAAAAAACTTCACAAATGAGAAGCCTTCAGAGATTATTTGAGGCAACCTCTCCATTAAGCAGGGTCCTAGAGTTGAAGGATGGTGAAGTAAGCAAATAGGGACATTCCCAGATTGGAAATCATACAAAAAAAAGACATCACCCGAAATACACACATGGACAACATTTTAGCCTGTAAGCTAGAATTACAGAAAAATGGAAAAGTACATTTAAAAGTAGAAGAGCGATAGGAAGCTTAACAGAAGAGAGGGATTGATGAAAAGCTCATCTGTCAGAGTTGGAGTCATTTACACTCCCTCAATTGCAGAACTCTTCGAAATGTCCACAAAGGAGCATTCTGACTAAATTAGAAATCAGAAAGACTCTGACAATGCATCTTAAAATATGTTTGCATTAAATGAATGTACACAGTGTCCCACCTACTCACCCACAGTTCTACACTACCACCAACTTCCCTGTACCAGCATGTCTAAGGCAAATACAATACTACAAAAATCCAAGAGGTTTAACATTTATGACAATCCTTATCTGACAGTAAACAGATCTGGCTGGTTGCATTGATGTTCCTGTGATAATTCGCTTTTGTGATTTAGAGGCTGCCTTACGCGTGAATAGACTTTTTCTAAGCACTATCAAAGATGGCATGTTCTTTCTAACTATGGTAATTATCTGGTTACTTTAAGAACATTGACATATACATTTTGCACAATTAATCAAAGTGGTGGCAGAGGAACCTCTGGTGGTAGATGCTGAACTCAAGGGGTCGCCTGTTCTGCATAGAATTCCATAAAATTTACAGCACAGTAACAGGCCATTTGGCCCAACCATTCCATACGAGTGTTTATATTCCATGTCAGCCTCTTCTCACTCTACTTCATCTAACCCTTTTGGTATATCCTTCTATTTCTATCTTCCCTTTAAATGCATCCATACTATTCGCCTCAACTACCTCCTGTGATAGCGAGTTTTTTTTATTTGTTCGTGGGATGTGGGCGTCGCTGGCCGGGTCAGCATTTGTTGCCCATTCCTAACTGCCCTTGAGAAGGTGGTGGTGAGCTGCCTTCTTGAACCGCTGCAGTCCTTCGGGTGTATGTACACTCACAGTGTTGTGAGGAAAGGAGTTCCAGGATTTTGAACCAGCAATAGTGAAGGAACGTTGATATAGTTCCAAGTCAGGATGGTAAGTTTTTGGAGGGGAACTTGCAGGTGGTGGTGTTCCAATGCATCTACTGCCCTTTTCCTTCTAGGTGGCAGAGTTCGCGGGTTTGGAAGGTGCTGTCTAAGGAGCCTTGGTGAGTTGCTGCAGTGCATCTTGTAGATGGTACACACTGCTGCCACTGTGCATCGGTGGTGGAGGGAGTGAATGTTTGTAGATGGGGTGCCAATCAAGCGGGCTGCTTTGTCCTGGATTGTGTTGAGCTTCTTCAGTGTTGTTGGAGCTGCACCCATCCAGGCAAGTGGAGAGTATTCCATCACACTCTTGACTTGTGCCTTGCAGATGATGGACAGGCTTTGGGGAGTCAGGAGGTGAGTTACTTGCTGCAGGATTCCCAGCCTCTGACCTGCTCTTGTAGCCACGGTATTTCTATGGCTGGTCCAGTTATCTTATCAATAACTTATATTGATGACCTCTAGTTTTGGATTCCCCCACAAGTGGAAACATCTCTACATTTACCCTATCATTCCACATTATAATTTTAAAGACCTCTATCAGGTCACCCCAAACACAGAGTCCCACTGATCTAGCGTACAGAATACTCTTCACTTGCCTAGATATCTGCAGCTACAAAAACACGCAAGGAGCTCAACACTATAGGAACATAGGAAGATAGGAACAGGAGTAGGCCATTCAGCCCCTCGAGCCGGTCCCGCCATTCAATGAGATCATGGCTGATCCGTGGCCTAACTCCATATACCTGCCTTTGGCCCATATCCCTTAATATCTTTGCTTAACAAAAATCTATCTTTCTCAGATTTAAAATTAACAACTGTTTTAGTTTCAACTGCTGTTTGTGGGAGAGAGTTCCAAACCTCTACCACCCTTTGCATGAAGAAGTGATTCCTAACATCTCTCCTGAATGGTCCGGTCCTAATTTTTAGATTATGCCCCCTAGTTTTAGAATCTCCAACCAGTGGAAATAGTTTATCTTTATCTAGCCTGTCTTTTCCTGTTAATATCTTGAAGACTTCGATCCGATCACCCCTTAACCTTCTAAATTCTAGTGGAAAACAGGCCTAATTTGTGTAATCTCTCCTCGTAACTTAACCCCTGTAGTCCAGGTATCATCCTTGTAAACCCACGTTGCACTCCCTCCAAGGCCAATATATCCTTCCTAAGGTGTGGTGCCCGGAACTGCTCACAGTATTCCAAGTGGGGTCTAACCAGGGTTTTGTACAGCTGTGACATAACCTCTGTGTCTTTATACTCCAGTCCTCTAGATATAAAGGCTAGCATTCCTTTAGCCTTTTTGATTATTTTCTGCACTTGCTCGTGGCATTTTAAAGATCTATGCACCTGAACCCCCAAGTCTCTTTGGACATCCACTGTATTTAACCTCTTCCCATTTAGAAAGTACCCTGCTCTATCCTTTTTGGTCCAAAATGGATAATCTCACACTTGCCCACATTGAAATCCATCTGCCACAGTTTAGCCCACTCACCGAGTCTGTCAATATCTCTTTGCAATTTTATGCTATCATCTAGACAGTCTACAATGCTGCCTAACTTTGTATCATCAGCAAATTTGGATATATGACTTACTATGCCATCATCCAAGTCGTTAATGAATAATGTGAATAATTGAGGCCCCAACACAGATCCCTGCGGGACACTAATAGTTACATCCTGCCAATCGGAGTACTTACCCATTATCCCCACTCTCTGTCGCCTACCACTCAGCCAACTTTCTAACCATGTCAATAATTTTCCCTCAACTCCATGGGTTTCTACCTTAGCTAACAGTCTCTTATGTGGGACTTTATCAAATGCCTTCTGGAAGTCCATATAAATAACATCCGTAGACACTCCCCTGT